>NW_007234233.1:0-7818 GCF_000164805.1 Carlito syrichta | reverse complement strand
CCAGCGTGCTGAGTTAAGTAGGTGACTTAACTAGCTAGCCTGCTGGCTAGCCAGCTGACTTAGAACTAGCTATCCTGCTTGGCAGCTGGCTCTCCAGCTCACTTAACTAACTGACTTAACTAGCTTCCCATCTGACTTAAATAGCTGATTTAACTAGCTAGGCTACCTAGCAAGCCAGCTGACTAAACTAGCTGATTCAACTTGCTAGCTACCTAGCTAGCTATCATATAGCTAGCAGACTTAACTAGCTGTCTTAACTAGCTAGCTAGCTGACATATCAAGTTGTCTTATCTAGCTAGCTGCCTAGCTACCCAACTGACTTAACTAGCTGAAATAACTAGCGAGCCAGATGGCTACACATCTCATGTAACAAGCTTTTTAACTAGATAGCCAACTGGCTAGACATCTGACTTAACGAGCTGACTTAACTAGCTAGCCAGCTGATTAGCCAGCTGACTAAACAAGCTGACCTAACTAGCTGGCCAGCTGTCTAGCCAGGTGACTTAATTGCCTATCTAAATAGCTAGCCAGTAGCCTAGCCAGTTGAATTAACTAGCTGACTTAACAAAGTAGCTAGTTGGCTAGCCAGCAGACTTAAATAGCTAACTACCTAGCTAGACAGCTATACAGCCAGCTGACATTACTAACTGACATAACTAGATAGACTGATGACTAGCCTGTTGTCTTAACGAGGTGACTTAATTAACTAACCAGCTGGCTAGCCAAATAACTTAACTGGCTAACTACCTAACTAGCCACCTGGCAAGCCAGCTGACTAAGCTGGCTGACTTAAATAGCTGGCCTGCTTGCGAGTCAGCTGAATTAAATAGCTTGCGATATAGCCAGCCAGCTGACTAACCAGCTGACTTAACTAGGTGAATTAACTAGCTAACCAGCTGTCTAATCAGTTGATTTAAGTAGCAAACTACCTTGCTAGCCAGCTGGCTAGGAGGCTGACTTAACTCGGTGACTCAACCAGCTAGCCAGCAGGCTAGACATTTGACTTAACTATCTAGCGACCTAAGTAGTCAGGTGTCTAGGCAGCTGATTTAAATAGCTAACCAGCTGCCTAGCACGCTGACCCAACTACCTAGTTTCCTAGCTAGCCAGCTCAATAGCCAGCTGCCTTAACTACCTATGTATCCTACTAGCTACCTATGTATCCCTCTTGCTTGCCAGCTGACTTAACTACCCAGCTACTTAGCTAACCATCTGGCTAGTGAGCTGACTTAACTAGGTTGCTTAACTAGCTAGCCAACTACCTAGCCAGCTGACTTAACTAGCTAGCTTCTCAACTAGGGCACTGTTTAGCCAGCTGACTTAACTCACTGACTAACTAGCTAGCAAGCTTACATAACTAGCTTACTTAACCAGTTAGCTACCCAAGCTAGGCAGCTGGGTTAACTAGCTGTCTTAACCATCTAGCTACCTAGGTAGCTATCTAGCTATACAGCTGCCATAACTAACTGACTTAACTAGCTACCCAGCCGAATTAACTAGCTGACATATAGCTAGTTTCCTAGCCAGCCAGCTGACTTAACTAGCTGAAATAACTAGCTGGCCAGATGGCTATCCATCTAACTTACTAGCTTTTTAACTAACTAACCAGCTGGATAGTCAACTGATTTAATGAGTTGACTTAACTACCTAGCCTGCTGGTTGCCAGCTGACTTAAATAGCTACTCAGCTGGCTACCCAGCTGACTTAACTAGCTGGCTACCTATCTAGCTAGCAGGTTAGCCAGCTGACTAACCTTGCTGACTTAAGCTAGCAAGCTGGCTAGCCAGCTAAGTAATCTAGATAGCTACCTACTTAGCCAGTAGGCTAGCAAGCTGTCTTAACTAGGTCAATTGAACCGCTAGCTTGCTGGCTAGAAAGATGATTTCTCTAACTAGCTACCTACCTAACCAGCTGTCCAGACACATGACTAAACTAGATCACTTAAACAGCTAGCCAGTTGGCTATCCAGTTGACATAACTCGCACTCATCACTAGCTAGGAAAGTATCTATCTAGCTGAGTCAACTAGCTAGCTACCTATCTTGTCAATTGGCCACCCAGCTCTCTTAATTAGCTGAATTAACCCATATAGCCAGCTGCCTAGCAATTGATTTTAACTAGCTCGTTACCTAGGTAGCCAGCTGGCTAGCCAGCTGACTTAACTATCTGACTTAACTAACTAGCTACCTGGCTAGCCAGCTGATTTAATAGTTAACTAACTATCTAGCTATGTAGCTACTTGCTGACTTAAATAATAAGCTAACCAACTAACTACCTATCTAACAAGCTGACTTAAATAGTTAGCTGCCTAGTTAGTTAGCTGACTTAACCAGCTATCTAACTAGTTAGCTTACTCATTATCTAACTTGCTATTTAGCTGACTTAATCATCTGACTTAACTCGTAAGATAAGTTAGCTAGCTGACTCAACCAGTTGACTTAACTCTTTAGCTAACTAGCTGGCTAGGTGACTCATACAGCTGACTTAACTCGTTAGATAACTATCTAGCTAGCCTACCCAAGCAGCTGACTCAACCCGTTTGCTAACTAGCTAGCTAGCTGAATCAATCAGCTGACTTAACCCATTAGTTAATTAGCTAACTACCTGACTCAACCTGCTGACTTAACCCATTAGCTAACTACCTAGCTAGGTGTCTTAACCAGCTGACTAAATTAGAAAGCTGACATAGCTAGGTGACTTAACTACTTAGCTATCTGTCTTAACTGGCTGACTTAACTCGTTAGCTACCTGACTTAACTACCTGAATTCAATATTTAGCTAACTATTTAACTAGCTGTATATCTAGCTGATTAATAATTAGCTATCTAGTTAGGTAGCATACTAAGTAGCTGACTTAAATAGTTAGCTAACTAGTGGGCTAACTGACTTAGCTAGTTGACTTAGATTGCTGACTTAACTAATTGGCTAACGAGGTAGCTAGCTGACTTAACGAGTTGGTTAATGAGTTAGCTAAATATTGTAACTACTTGTTAAACGAGTTAACTAGCTGACTTAACTAGTTGGTTAATGAGTTAGCTAGGTGATTTCACTTGGCTGATGAGTCGGCCGTCTACTTAACTGGTTAAACATGTTGGCTGACTACTCGGCCGACTTGTTAGCTGGCTTAACAGGTCAGCCGAATAGTCGACTGACTAATTAGCTGGGTTAAATAGTTGACTGATGTGTTAGCCCACTAGCTAGCTCACTTAACCAGTTGGCTGGCTGGTTTGTGACCTAATTAGTCAGCCTAGTAGCGGGCCAACTAATTACCTGGCCGAACTATTCGGCCTACTAGTTAGCTGAGCTAACTTTGTCAGCTGAAAAGTGGGCCAACTAGTCGACCGATGGTTAGCTTAGTTAACTACTTGGGCGTCTAGTCCACCTACAGGTTAGCTGACTTAACTAGTCGGCTGGGAAGTCAGCTGACAGATGAGCTGACTTAAGTAGTCTGCTAACTATTGAGCCAACTGGTCAGCTGACTTAACTAGTCATCCAGCGAGTGAGCCAACTGTTCAGCTGAATTAAATAGTCGGCCCGCAAATGAGCTGACTGGTCAGCTGATTTAGTCAGATGGTGAGTGAGCTGTCTGGTCAGAAGACTTATCTAGTCGGCCAGCGAGTGAGCTGTCAGGTGATCCAACTTAACTACTCGGCCGGCAGGTGAGCCGCAGGATGATCTGTCTTAACAAGTAAGCTGGCGAGTGAGCCTACCGGTGAACTGACTTAACTAGATGACTGGAGAGCAAACCGACTATTTAGCTCTCCTGTTGACCTGTCAGCAAGACAACAAGTGAGTTGTTCTGTCAGCTGGTGAACGACCTGACTAGTTAGCTGACCTGATTGAAAGCGAGCGAGACCACTAGTTAGCTGAACAGCTAGCTAAATTGGTATGCAACTAGTTAGCTAAGAAACTAACTGATTTGCTAGTTGACTTAACTAGCTAGCTGAATATCAAGCTGACATAACTAGCTAGCAAACAAGCTATCATATGTCTAGATAGCTGACTTAACTAGCTAGCTAACAAGCTAGTTAGCTGGCTAGCTGAATAAACTATCTAGCTGACTAGCTAGCTGACTAGCTAGCTGAATTAACTAGCTAGCTGAATAGTTAGCTGACTTGCTGCCGGACTTAACTAGCTAACTCGCTAGCTAGCTGAAATAAGTAGCTGACTAGATAGTTAGCTGGCTAGCTGGCTTAAATAACTAGTTACCTGGCTGGCAGGCTGCTAGGCAGTCAGCAGGCTAGCCAGTCTGCTTAAATAGCCTATCTGATGTCTGGACAGTCAGAGAGCAAGCCAGCTTAACTAGCCAGCCACCCTGCTGTTCATCAGGCTAGTCAGCTGGCTTAACTAGCAGGCCACATACCTGACCAGACTGCTAACCAGCCAGCATAACTTGCCAGCCACCTAGCTAAACAGCCGGCTAACCAGCTGACTTAACTTGCTGACTTAACTAGATAGCCATCTGACTAACCAGCTGGCTTAACTAGCCTGCCACCTAGCTAGGCAGATGACTAACCAGCTCACTTAACACGCTGGCTTAACTAGCTAGCCAGGCAACTAGCCAACTGACTTAATTAGCTAGCTACCTACCTAGACAGGTGGGTAGCCAACTGACTTAACTAGCAGACTTAACTAAACTCGCTAGCTTCCTAGCTAGCAAGATGGCTAGCAACTTGAATTAACTAGCTGACTTAAGCAACTAGCTGGTTGGCTAGCCAGCTGACACCACTAGTTGACTTAACTCATTAGCCAGATGGTTAGCCAGCTGTCTTAACTAGCTGAAATCACTAGCTAGCCAGGTGGTTAGCCAGCTGACTCAACTAGCTAGCTACCTATGCATCCCCCTGTCTTTCCAGCTGACTTAACTACCTAACTTCCAAGCTAACCAGGTGACTAGCAAGATGACTTAACTAGGTGACATATCTATCTAGCCATCTGGCTAGCCTGCTGAATTAACTAGCTAGCTACCCAGCTAGGCAACTAGATAACCAGGTAACTTAACTAGCTTACTTAACTAACTAGCCAGCTGACTTAGCTAGCTGACTTAACTAGGTTGCTGCCTAGCTAGCCAGCTGACTATACTAGATGAAATAGCTAGCTAGCTAGCTAGCTGAATTAACTAGCTGACTTAATAACTAGCTAGCTGACATAATAGCTGACTTAACTAGCTAGCTAGCTACCCAGATGACTTAACAGCTGAAATACTAGATAACCAGCTGTCTAACCATCTGACTATACTAGCTTTATAACCAGCTAGTGAGCTGCCTAGGCAACAGATTTAACGAAGTGACTTAACTACCTAGCTAGTGGGTTAGCCAACTGAATTAAGGAGTTGATTAATGATCTAGGCAGATGGCCAGTCAGGAGACTAAACTAGCTGACTTGACTAGTTATCCAGCTGGCTAGCCAGCTGACTTAACTAGCTCTCTACCTCTCTAGCCACATGGATAGCCAGCTGACTCAACTAGATGACTTAATTAGCTAGCAAGCTGGCTACTCAACTGACTTAAGCAGGTCACTACCTAGCTACCCATGTTGCTAACCAGCTGACTTAACTAGCTCTAGTAACTAGCTGGCCTGCTTTCTAGACAGTTGAATTAACTAACTTGCTACATAGCTAGCCAGCTGGCTATCCAGCTGAATTAACTAGCTGCTTATCTAGCTAGCCAGCTGTCTAGCCAGCTGACTTAATAAGAAAGCTACCTACCTAGCCAGCTGGCTAGTCAGCTGACTTAACTAGGTGACTTAACTAGCTAGCCAGCTGGCTAGACTGCTGACATAACTGGCTAGCGACCTAGCTAGCAAGCTGGCTAGCTAGCTGATTAAACTAGCTAGCTAACTGACATATCTAGCTGACTTAACTAGCTAGTTTCCTAGCTTGCCAGCTGACTTAACTAGATGAAATAACTAGAGAGCCAGCTGGCTGCTCATCTGTCCTAAATAGATTTTTAACAAGCTAGCCAGCTGGCAAGAAAACTGAATTAATGTGTTGACTTTACTAGTTATGCAGCTTAATAGCCAGATCACTAAAGTAGCTGACATAACGAGCTGGCCAGCTGTCTAGCCACCTGAATTAATTGACTAGCTACCTAGCTAGCCAGCAGACTAGCCAGATGATTTAACTAGCTAATTTAAGGATGAAGCCAACTGGCTAGCCAACAGACTTAACTAGCTATATACCTAGCTAGAAACCTGATTAGCCAGTTTACTTATCTAACTGACATAACTAGATAGCCTAAAGTCTAGCCAACAGGCTTAAGTACATACCTACCTACATAGACCGCTGGCTTGCCAGCTGAATTAACTACTTAACTACCTAGCTAACCTGCTGGCCAGGGAACTGACTTAACTAGGTGACTTAACAAGCTACCCAGCTGGCTAGCCACATGTCTTAACTAGATAACTACCCTGATAGGCAGCTGGCTAGCCAGCTGACTTAACTAACTGACTTAACTAGCTAGCTACCTAGCTAGCCAGTTGACTTATCTAGATGACTTAACAAGCTAGCTACCTAGCTTGCCAGATGGTTGGCCAGCTGACATAACAAACTGACTTAAATAACTAGAGAGCTGGCTAGCCAGCTACTTGCTTTTTGGCTTAATTAGCTAGCCAGCTGGCTGACCACCTGAATTTACTAGCTGACGTAACTAGCTAGCCAGCTGACATGAGTAGCTCTCTACATAGCTAGCCAGCTGGCTAGCCAGTTGACCTGACTAGTTGGCTTAACCAGCTAGACAGCTGACTAGCCAGCTGACTCAACGAGCTGACTTAACTAGTTAGCCAGTTGACAAGGCAGCTGACTTAACTAGCTCTCTACCTAGCTAGTTAGCTGGCTAGTCAGCTTACATAACTAGATGACTTCATTAGGTAGCCAGCTGGCTAGCCAACTGACTTGACTAGCTCGCTACCTAGCTAGCCAGCTTGCTACCCAGCTGACTTTACTAGCTGACTTAAATAGCTGGCCTGCTTGATAATCAGTTGAATTAACTATCTTGCTATATAGCTACCCAGGTGGGCTAGCCAGCTGATTTAACTACTTGACTTAAGTAGTTAGCCAGCTGTCTAGCCAGTTTACTTAATTAGCAAGTTACCTAGCCAGCAAGCTGGCTATTCAGCTGACTTATCTAGGTGACTTAAATAGCTAGGCAGCAGGCTAGACAACTGACTTAACTATCTAGCTATCTAGCTAGCCAGCTGTCTTGCCAGCAGACTTAACTAGGTGACTTAACTAGCTAGCCAGCTATATAGCAGGCTGACCTATCTGCCTACCTACCTAGCTAGTCAGCTGGTTTGCCAGCTGACTTAACTAGCTAGCTACCTATGTAGCCCGCTGGCTTGCCACCTGACTTACCTATCTAGCTACCTATTTAACCAGCTGTAGAGTGAGCTGACTTAAATAGGTTACTTAACTAGATAGCTCACTGTCTACACAGCTGACTTAACTATCTATCTACCCAGCTAGCCATCTGGCTAGTCAGCTGTCTTAACTTGCTGACTTAACTAACTAGCAAGTTGACTTAACTTGCTGACTTAACCAGCTAGCTACCTAGCTATCCAGCTGGCTTAACTAACTGAAATAACTAGTCAGCCAGTTGGCTAGCCATCTGACTTAACTAGTTTTTTAACTACATAACCAGTTGGATTGCCAACTGATGTAATAAGTTCACTTAAGTAGCTTGCTTGCGGGTTCCCAGCTGACTTAACTAGCTGACTTAACCAGCTAGTCAGCTGGCTAGCCAGCTGACTAAACAATGTAGCTACCTCCCTATCCCGATGGTTAGCCAGCTGACTTACCTAGGTGACTTAAGATAGCAAGATG
>NW_007234232.1:0-12890 GCF_000164805.1 Carlito syrichta | reverse complement strand
TCACTGACTTAACTAGCTACAAGCTTATTTAACTAGCTGATTTAACCAGCTAGCAAACAAGCTAGTCAGCTGGATTAACTAACTAGCTTAACTAGGTTTCTACCTAGCTAGCTATCTAGCTAGCCACCTGACTTAACTAGTTGACATAACTAGTTAGTTAGCTGAAATAACTAGCTGTCTTATGTAGCTTGCCTCCTAGCTACCCAGCTGACTTAACTAGCTGAAATAACTTGCTAGCTAGATGGCTGCCCAGCTGACTTATTAGCTTTTTAACTAACTTAGCAGCTGGATAGCCAATTGACTTAATGAGTTGATTTAACTAGCTGGCAGCTGACTTTACTAGCTGACTAGCTAGTTGGCTGGCTAGCTGGCTAACCAGCTGACATTACTAGCTAGCTACAGGGTTGGTTAGACAGCTAGCCAACTGGCTTACCTAGCTAGCTACCTGACTGGGTAGTTGGCTAGGCAGCCGGTTATCTAGCTATTGGTATGGCCAGCAGGCTAGCCAGCTGGATTAAATAGCCAGTTGACTGACTGGACAGTAGGATAGCCAACCAGCTTAACTAGCCAGCCACACTGCTTGATCAGCAGCTGAACTAACTGGCCACTTGCCTGACCAGCCTGCTAACCAACTGGCTTTACTTGCCAGTGACCTAACTAGCCAGCCGGCTAACCAGCTATCTTAACTAGCTGACTTAAGTAGATAGCCATCTGGCTAGACAACTGGCTTAACTAGATAGCCACCTAGCTAGCCAGCCAGTAAGCCAGGTCATATAACAGGCTGAATTAACTAGCTAGCCAGTCGGCTAGTCAGATGACATAATTAGCTAGCTATCTGCCTCTCAAGGCGGCTAGCCAGCTGACTTAACTAGCTGAATTAACCAGCTAGACAGCTGGTTATACAGCTGATTTACCTATGTAGCTACCTAACTAACCAGTTGGCTAGGCACTTGAATTAACTAGCTGACTTAACCAGCTAGCCAGCTGATTAGGCAGCTGAATAAACTACCTGATTTAACTAGTTAGCCAACTGGCTAACCAGCTTACATAACTAGCTGACATCCTTAGCTAGCAAAATGGCTAGCCAGCTGACGTAAAAGCTAGCTACCTATGTATCCCGCTGGCTTGTCAGCTGACTTAACCTAGCTACCTAGCTAACCAGTTGGCTAGCCTGCTCACTTATATAGCTAGCTACCCAACTAGGAAGCTGGCTAGCCAGCTGACTTAATCTGATTAACTAGCTAACCAACTTACTTAATTAGCTGACTTAACAAGCTAGTTTTCTAAATAGCCAGCTGACTTACCCATCTGAAATACTTAGCTAGCTATCTTACTAGCTAGTTGACTTAACTAGCTGACTTACTAACTAGCCAGGTGACATAAATAGCTGACTTAACTAGCTAGCTACCTAGCTAGCCAGCTGATATACTAGCTGAAATATCTAGCTAGCCAGCTGTCTAGCCATCTGAATTGTCTAGCTTTTTGACTAGCAAGCGAGCAGGCTAGCCAACTGACTTAACGAGGTGACTAAAATAGCTAGGAAGCTGGTAAGCAGGCTGAATTAACTACTTGATAAATGAACTAGGAAGTTGGCCCGCCAGGTGCCTAAACTAGCTGACTTAACTATTTATCCAGCTGGCTAGCAAGCTGACTAAACTAGCTCTCTACCTCTCTAGCCACCTAGATAGCCAGCTGACTTAACTAGCTGACTTAATTAGCTAGTCATCTGGCAAGGAAACTGACTTAACTAGGTCATTACATAGCTAGTCAGCTGGCTAGCCAGCTGATTTAACTAGCTCTCTTAAATAGCTGATCTGCTTTCTAGCCAGTTGAATTAAGTAGCTTGCTACATAGATAGCCAGCTGGCTATCGAGTGTATTAACTAGGTGACTTACCTAGCTAGCTAGCTGTCTAGCCAACTGACTTAAATAGCAAGATACCTAGCTAGCCACCTGGCTAGTCAGCTGACACATCTAGGTGACTTAACTATCTAGTCAGATGGCTATACATTTGACATAAGTAGTTAGCTACCTAGCTGGCAAGCTGGCTAGCAGGCTGACATAGCATGCTGACTTTAACTAGCTAACCAGCTGGTTAGCCTGCTGACTTAATTGCCTAGCTATGTAGCTAGTCATCAGGCTAGACAGCTGACTAAACTAGCTGACTTAATGAAGTAGCCAGCTGGCTAACCAGGTGACTTTAGCTAGCTACCAAGACAGACAGTTGAATAGACAGCTGACCTAACTAGCTGATATAACTAGATGCCTGATTGCTAGCCAGTTGACTTAACTAGCTACCTACATAGCTAGCCTGCTGGCTGGCCAGTGGACTTAACTACCTAACTACCTAGCTAACCTGCTGGCCAACAAGCTGAATTAACTAGGTGACTTAACTAGCTACCCACCTAACCTTAATAGCTCACTTAACTAGATAGCTACCTAACTAGTCAGCTGACAACTAGCTGTTTTAACTAGCTAGCTACCTAGTGAGCTATCGTATAACTAGCTGACTTAACTAGCTGACTTAACTAGCTAGCTAGCTAACATATGTAGCTGAATTAACTAGCTAGTTACCTAGCTAGCCAGCTGACTTAACTAGCTGAAATAACGAAGTAGACAGCTGGCTAGCCAACAGACTTACTAGCTAGCTACCTACCCAGACAACTGGATAGCCAGGTGACTTATCTAGGTGACATAACAAGATAGCCTCATGGCTATCCAGCTCACATAACTAGCTACCTACCTACATAGCCCGCTGGCTTGCTAGCTGAGTTAACTACCTAACTACCTAGCTAGCATGCTGGCCAGCGAACTGACTTAACTGCGTGACTTAACAAGCTAGCCATCTGGCTAGTCAGCTGATTTAACTAGCTAGCTTCCCTGCTTTGCAGCTGGCTAGACATCTGACTTAACTAAATGACTTAACTGGCTAGCTACCTAGCTAGACAGATGACTTAACTAGCTGACTTAACTAGCTTACTACCTAGATAGCCAGCTGGCTGTGCAGTGATAACTAGCTGTTATCAGCTAGGGGCTCAGCTGACTTAACTAGCTGAGTTATGCAGCTAGAATGCTGGCTGGGCAACTGAATTAACTAGCTGACCTAACCAGCTAGCCAGCTGGCTAGGCAGCTGACTTAACTAGCTAGCTACCTATCTAGCTTGCTGGGAAGCCAGCTGAATTAACTAGTTGACAACCTATTAGCCAAGTGGCAACCCAGCTGACTCAACTAGCTGACTTAACTAGTTAGCCAGCTCGGTTAGCCAGCTAACTTAACTAGCTCTCTACGTAGCTAGATAGCTGGCTAGCCAGCTGACTTAACTAGCTGACTTAATTACATAGCAAACTGGATAGCCAACTGAAAAAACTAGCTTGCTACTTAACTAACCAACTGACTAGTCAACTGACTTAACTAGCTGACATAAATAGCTGGCCTGCTTGCTAGTCAACTGAATTAAATTGCTTGCTATATAGTTAGCCCGTTTGCTAGTGAGCTGGGAAAACTAGGTGACTTAACTAGCTAGCCAGTTGTCAAGCCAGCTGAGTTAATAAGCAAGGTAACTGGTTAGCCAGCTGGATAGCCAACTGACTTAACGAGGTGACTTAATTAGCTAGCCAGTGTTGTAGACTGCTGACATAACTATCTACCTACCTAGCCAGCCAACTGTCTAGCCAGCAGACTTAACTAAGTTACTGAACTAGCTAGGCAACTGGCTAGCAGACTGACTTAGCTGCCTAAATACTTAGCTAGCCAGCTGGATAGCCAGCTGACTTAACTAGCTAGCTACCGAGATGACCAGCTGTTTATTGAGCTGACTTAACTAGGTTACTTAACTAACTACCTAAATTGCTAGCCAGCTGACTTAACTAGCTAGTTACCCAAATAGGCAGCTGGCTAGCCAGCTGACTTAACTTGTTGACATAACTAGCTAGCAAGCTAACTTAACTAGCTGACTTAACCAGCTAGATGCCTAGCTCAGCAGCTGTATTAACTAGCTCACTTAACAAGTTACCTAGCTGACATAACTAGCTGAATTATATAGCTAGATTCCTAGGTAACCAGCTGACTTAACTTGCAGAAATAACTAGCTAGTCAGATGGCTATCCATCTGACTTAACTAGCTTTTTAACTAGCTAACCAGCTGGATGGCCAACAGACTTAACAAGCTGACTACATTAGCCAGGCAGGAGGTTGCCAGCTGACTTAACTAGATGACTTAACCAGTTAGTCAGCTGGCTAGCCAACTGACTTACCCAGTTGACTTAAGATAGCAAGCTGGCAAGCCAGCTCACTTAACTAGCTCAATACCTACGTAGCCTGGAGGCTAGCCAACTGACTTAACTATCTGACTTGAATAGCTAGCCTGCTGTCTAGCAAGCTGACATATCTAGCTAGCTACCTGCCTAGCCAGCTGGCTAGACAGCTGACCTAATTATCTGACTTAAGCAGTTAGCCTGTTGGCTATCCAGCTGACTTAACACGCTGACATCACTTGCTAGCCAGGTAGCTATCTAGATGACTTAACTAGCTAGCTACATACATTTCCAGTTGGCTAACCATCTCTCTTAACTAGCTGAATTAACCAGCTAGCCAGTTGGCTAGCCAACTGACTTAACTAGCTTGCTACCTATCTATCCTTCTGGCTAGCCAGCTGACTTAACTAGCTGAGTTAACTAGATAGCTACATAGCTGGCCAGCTGACTTATATAGTCAGCTAACTAGCTAGCTACCTAGCTAGCCAGCTGACTTAAATAGTTATCTAACCAGCTAGCTACCTAGCTAACAAACTGACTTAAATAATTAGCGGCCTAGCTAACTTGCTGACTTAACCAGCTAGCTAACTAGTAAGCTTACTCGTTATCTAACGTGCTAGCTAGCTGACTTAATCATCTGACTTAACTTGTTATCTAAAGAGTTAGCTAGCTAACTCAACCAGTGAACTTAGCTCATTAGCTAACTAGCTTGCTTGTCTACTCAACTAGCTGAAAAACCCGTTTGGTAACTAGCTAGCTAGCTGACTCAACCAGCTGACTTAACCCATTAGTTAACTAGCTAACTACCTCACTCAACCTACTGACTTAACCCATTAGCTAACTAGCTACCTGACTGTCTTAACCATCGACTAATTAGAAGGCTGACTTAAATAGCTGACTTAGCTATCTGACTTAACTACTTAGCTAGCTGACTTAAATGGTCAACTTAACAAGTTAGCTAGCTGACTTAACTACCTGAATTCAATAGTTAGCTAACTATTTAACTAGCTGAATAACTAGCTGCTTTAATGATTGTCTAACTAGCTAGGTAGTAGACTTAAGTAAGTGAGTTAAATAGTTAGCTAACTAATGAGCTAGCTGACTTAGTTAGCTTACATAGCTAGCTAGCTGGAAAGCTAGCTGACTTAGCTACCTGACTTAACTAGTTGGCTAACGAGATAGCTAACTGACATAAATGAGTTGGTTAACTAGCTGACTTAACTAGTTAGTTAACGAGTTAGATAGGTGAATTAACTTGTGGGCTGACGAGTCGGCTAAATACTTAGATTGTTTAACACATTGGCTGCCTATTTGGCCAACTTGTTAGCTGGCTTAACCAGTCTGCCGACTAGTCGGTCGACTAGTTAGCTGGGTTAACAAGAAGACTGAGGAGTTGGCCCAATAATTAGCAATTTTAACCAGTTGCCTGCTCGTTTGCTGACCTAACTAGTCAGCCGAATACTTGGCTGGTATGTTAGCTGACCTAACTAGTTGGCTGACTAGTTAGCTGTGGTAACTTGTCAGCTGACAAGTTGATCGGCTAGTTGGGCAACTGTTTAGCTCACTTTACTACTTGGATGTCTAGTTGGCAGACCGGTTACCTGACTTAACTAGTCAGTGAGTGCATGAGTCAACAGGTGAGTGGACTTAACTAGTTGGTGGGCGAGAGAGCCAACTGGTCAGCTGACTTAACAAGGCAGCCAGTGAGTGAGCTGACTTGTAAGCTGACTTAAGTAGTCGACCGGCGAGTGAGCCAACTGGTCAGCTGACTTAACTAATCTGCCAGTGAGTGAGCTGACTGCTCAGCTGACTTTAGTCGGCTGGTGAGTGAGCTGACTGTTCAGAAGACTTAACTAGTCAGCCGATGAGTGAGCAGAGTGGTGAACCAAATTAACTAGTTGGCCGTCGAGTAAGCCGAAGGGTAAGATGCCTTTAACTACTCGGCCAGCGAGAGAGCCATTGGTGAGCTTACTTAACTAGTTGGCTGGTAAAGCAAGCCGACGAGTTAGTTGAACTTTTGGCTGGCGAGTAAGCCGACTAGTTTGTTGACTGGTTGACAGGTAAGCGAGCAGACTAGTTAACTGAACTGATGGAGAGTGAGCAAGGCGACAAGTTAGCTGACCAGCTTGCTGAGTTGCTAGCCCACTTGTTAGCTAAGCAACTAGCTGATTTGCTAGCTCACTTAACTAGATAGCTGACTAGTTAGCTGGCTATGTGGCTGACATAACTAGCTAGCAAACAAGTTATCTATCTAGCTGACTTAACTAGCTAGCTAACTGGCTAGTTAGCTGGCTAGCTAACTTAACTATCTAGCTGATCAATTAGCTGACTAGATAGCTGACTTAAATAGCTAGCTGACAAGGAACATAACTACCTAGCTGAGTTAACTAGCTAGCTGAATAGTTAGCTGACTTGCTAGTTGACTTAACTAACTAGCTGCTAGCCAGCTGACATAACTAGCTGACTAGCTAGTTGGCTGGCTAGCCGGCTAGCCAGCCGACTTCACTAGCTAACTACTTGGTTGGCTAGATGGCTAGACAGTTGGCTTAAGTAGCTAGATAAATGGCTGGCTAGTTGGCTAGGCAGCCAGCTAGCTAGCTAAAGGGCTGGTCAGCTGGCTAGCTAGCTGAATTAAATAGCCATTCAGATGGCTGGACACTCTGATAGCCAGCTGGCTTAACTATCCAGCCAACATGCTGGTCAGCCAGCTAGACAGCCAGCTTAACTAGATGGCCACCTACATGACCAGCCTGTTAACCAGCCATCTTTACTTGCCAGCCACCTAGCTAGCCAGCCAGCGAACCAGCTGACTTAACTAACTGACTTAAGTAGATAGCCATCTGGCTAGCCAGCTGGCTTAACTAGCTTGCACCAGGCTAGCCAGCTGGCAAGCCAGCTCTCTTGACTAGCTTTCATAACTAGCTAGCCAGCGGGCTACCCACTGACTTAATTAGCTAGGTACCTACCTAGCCAGGGGGCTAGCCAGTTGACTTAACTAGCTGATGTAACTAGCTAGACAGCTGGCTAACCAGCTGACTTAACTAGCTGGTTACCTAGCTAGCCAGATGGCTAGCCATTTGAATTAACTAGCTGACTTAACCAGCTAAGCAGCTGGCTAGCCAGCTGACTCAACTAGATGACTTAACTTGATAGCCAGCTGGCTAGCAAGCTCACTTAATTAGCTGACATCACTAGATAGCCAGGTGGCTAGTCAGCTTAATTAACTAGCTAGCTACCTACGTATCACCCTGACTTCCCAGCTGACTTAACTAGCAAATATAAAGAAGTAACCAGCCGGCTAGCCAGCAGACTTATCTAGCTAGCTATCCTTTTAGGCAGATGGCTAGCCAGCTGACTTAACTAACTGACTTGAGTAGCTAGACTGCTGACTTATCTAGCTGAGTTAACCAGGTAGCTACCGACCTAGCCAGCTGACATAACTAGCTGTTTTAACTAGCTAGCTACCTAGCTAGGTATCATATAGCTAGTTGACTTAACTGGTGACTTAACTACCTAGCTCATTGTCATATGTAGCTGACTTAACTAGCTAGCTTCCTGGCTAGTCAGCTGACTTAAGTAGCTGAAATATCTAGCAAGCCATTTGTCTGCCCATCTGACTTAACTAGCTTTTTAACTAGCTAACCAGCTATCTTGACAACTGACTTAATGTGTTGACTTAACTAGATAACCAGCTGGTTAGCCAGCTGAGTAAACTAGGTGACTTAACTAGTTGGCCAGCTGGAGAGCCAACTGATTTAATGCCTAGCTACCTAGCTAGCCAGCATCCTAGCCAGCTGACTTAACTAGCTGAGTTAATGAAGTAGTCAGCTGGCTAGCCATCAAACTTAACTAGCTATCTACCTAGCTAGATAACTGGATATTCAGCTGACTTCACGAGCTGATATAACTAGAAAGGGTAATGACTAACCAAATAGCTTAACTAGTTAACTACCCACCTAGCCCACTGGCTTGCCAGCTGATTTAACTACCTAACGGCCTAGCTAACCAGCTGGCCAGCGAGATGACTTAAATAGGTGACTTAACTAGCTAGCTATCTGGCTAGCCAGCTGACTTAACTAGATAGCTACTCTCATAGACAGCTGGCTTGCCAATGATTTAACTCACTGACTTAACTAGCTAGCCAGCTGATTAACTAGCTGACTTAACTACCTAGCTACCTAGTTCTCCAGCTGAGTTAATTAACTGATTTAACTAGCTAGCTACCTAGCTAAACAGCTGGCTGGTCAGCTGACTTAACTATCTGAGTTAATTAGCTAGCCAGCTGGATGGCCAGCTGAATTAACTAGCTGACATAACCAGCTAGCCAGCTAACTAGCCAGCTGACATAACTAGTTTCCTACCTAGTCAGAAAGCTTGGAAGCCAGCTGAATTATCAAGCTGAATTAACTAGCTAGCCTGACTACAAGCCATCTGACTTAACTAACTTTTTACCTAGCATGTTATCTAACATGCTAGCTAGCTGACTTAATCTTCCTAATTAACTCTAGCTAACGACCTTACTAGGTTGCTCAGGCAGCTGACTTAACTCCTTAGATAACTAGCTTGCTAGCTGACTCATCCAGCTGACTTAACTCATTAGCTATCTAGATAGCTAGCCTACTCAACCAGCTACTAAACACGTTTGCTAAATAGCAAGCTAGATGACTCAACCAGTTGACTTAACCAGTTAGTTAAGTTGCAACCTACCTGACTCAACCTGCTGTCTTAACCCATTAGCTAACTAGCTAGCTAGCTGTCTTAACCAGCTGACATAATAAGAAAGTTGACTTAACTAGCTGAATTAGGTAGGTTACTTAACTACTTAGCTGACTTAACTGGATGACTTAACTATTTAGCTAGTTGACTTAAATACCTGAATTAGTTAGCTAACTATTTAAATAGCTTAATAACTAGCTGACAACTAATTATCTAACTAGTTAGGTAACAGACTTAAGTAGCTTACTTAAATAATTAGCTAACTAGTGAGCTAGCTGACTTAGCTAGCTAGCTGGTTAGCTAGCTGACTTAGCTAAATTAACTAGTTTGCTAATGAGATAGTAGCTGACTTAACGAGTTGGTCAATGAGTTAGCTATCTAACTAGTTGGTAAATGAGTTAACTAGCTGACGTAACTAGTTTTTTAACGACTTAACTAGGTGACTTAACTTGTTGGTTGACGAGTTGGCAGAAGAGTTAGCTGTTTTAACACATTGGCTGACTACACGATGGACTTGTTAGCTGGCTTAGCAAGTTGGCCGACTAGCCAGCACACTAGTTAACTGGGTTAGAGAGTTGACTGAGGAGTTGGCTCACTAGTCAGCTGTTAACTAGTTGTATGGCTGGTGTGCTGACCTAACAAGTCAGCCGATTAGTAGGCCGATTAGTTAGATGGCCTAACTTGTTGGTGACTAGTTAGCTGAGCTAACTTATCGGCTGACAAGTTGGTCGACTATTCAGCCAATTGGTTAGCTGGCTTAACTAGTAGGTAGGCTAGGTGGCCGACCAGTTAGCTGAATTAACTAGTCAGCTGGCGGGTGAGCCGACAGGTGAGCTGATTTAACTAATTGTCAGTCGAGTGATCCGACAGATCAGCTGACTTAACTACTCAGTCGGTGAGTGAGCCAACTGGTCAGATGACTAAACTATATGGCTGGTGAGTGAACTGACTGGTCAGCTGACTAGTCGACTGGCTAGTGAGCTGACTGGTCAGAGGACTTAACTAGTCGACTGGCCAGTGAGCCGACTGGTGAGCTGACTTAACTAGTCAACCAGTGAGTGAGGAGACAGGAGAGCTGCCTTAACTAGTCAGATGGCGAGTGAGTTGACTAGTGAGCTGAGTTAACTAGTCGGATGGAGAGTAAGCCGACTAGCTAGCTAAACTGTTGGCCTGTGAGAGAGCCGACAAGTTATTTGACCTGTTGGGTGTCAAGCGAGATGACTAGTTTGCTGACTGATTTGCAGGCAAGGGAGCTGACTAGTTATCTGACCTGTTACAAAGTGAGTGATCCCACTAGTTAGATGACCAGCTAGCTGAGTTGTTAGACAACTAGTTAGCTAAGTAACAAGCTGATTTGCTAGCTGACTTAACTAGCTAGCTGGCTAGCTAGATGGCTATCTAGCTGACATAACTGGATACCAAACAAGCTATCTAGCTGTCTAGCTATCTGACTTAACTAGCTAGCTAGCTGGCTAGTTAGCTGGATAGATGACTTAACTATCTAGTTGACCAGTTAGCTAGCTAACTAACAAACTGAATAGCTAACTGACTTAACTAGCTAGCTGAATAGTTAGCTGACTTGCTAGCTGACTTAACTAGATAGCTGGATAGCTAGCTGACTTAAGTAGCTGACTAGCAAGTTGCTGGATAGCTGGCTACACAGCTCACTTTACTAGCTAGCCAAATGTTTGGCTACACTGCTAGTCATCTGGCTTAAATAGCTAGCTAACAGTTTGGCTAGCTGGCTATGGAGTCAGCTAGCCAGCTAGTGGGCTGGCCAGCTGGCTAGTCAGCCAGCTTAATTAGGCAGCCTGCTGGCTGGACAGTCGGATAGCCAGCCAGCTTAACTACAGCCACCCTCCTGGTCAGCTGGTTAGCCAGCCAGCTTAACTAGCTGGCCACCTCCATGACAAGCCTGTTAAAGAGCCAGCTTAACTTGCTAGCCATGTAGCTAGCCAGACGGCTAAATGACTTAACTAGCTGACTTAAATAGATAGCCAGCTTGCTAGGAACTGACTTGACTAGCTCGCTACCCAGTGAGGCAGCTGGCAACCCAGCTGACTTAACTCGCTGACTTAAATAGCTGGCCTGCTTGCTAGTCATCTGAATTAATTAGCTCACTATATAGGTCGCCAGCTGGCTAGACAGCTGACTTAACTAGGTGACTTAACTAGATAGCCAGCTGTCTAGGCAGCTGATTTAAGTAGCAAGTTTCCTAGTTAGGCAGCTGACTAGCCAGCTGACTTAACCAGCTAGACAGCTGGCTGGCCAGCTGACTTAGTTAGCTAGCCAACTGGATGCCCAGCTGAATTAATTAGCTGTCTTTACCAGCTAGCCAGCTGGCTAGCCAATTGACTTAACAGGCTAGCTACCTAGCTTGCCAGCTGTGAACCCAACTGAATTAACTAGCTGAGTCAACTAGCTATCCCGCTTGCTAGCCAGCTGGCTTAACTGGTTTGCTACCTAGCTAGCCAGCTGGCTCGCCAGCTGAATTAACTAGTTGACTTCACTAGCTAGCCAGCTGGATAGCCAGCTGACTCATCTAGATAACTTAACTAGTGAGCCAGCTAGCTATCCAGCTGACTTAACTAGCTCTCTACCTAGCTAGCTAGCTGGCTAGACAGTTGAATTAACTAGCTGAATTATTTAGCTAGCCAGCTGGCTAGCCAACTGAGTTAATTATCTTGCTGCCTAGCTACTCATCTGGCTAGCCACCTGACTTAACTAGCTGGCATATATAGCTGATCTTATTGCTAGTCAGCTGAATTAAATAGCTTGATATATAGCTAGCCAGCTGGCTAGCAAGCTGACTTAACTAGGTGACTTAACTATCTATCCAGTGGACTAAACAGCTGACCAAATTATCTAGTTACCTAGATAACCAGCTGTTAAGCCAGTTAATTTAACTAGGTGACATAACTAGCTAGCCATCTGGCTAGCAGGCTGACATAATTACCTAGCTACCTAGATGGCCAGCTGGATAGCCATCTGACTTACCTAGCTAACTACCTACATAGCGTGCTTGTTTGCTACCTGACTTAGCTACCTAGCTACCTAGCTAACCAGCTGGGTAGTGAGCTGACTTAACTAGGTTGTTTAACTAGCTAGCTAACTGGTTTCCTGTTGACTTATCTAGCTAGCTACCCAGCTAGGCAGCTGGTTAGCCAGTTGACTTAACTAGTTTATTTAACAAGCTAGCAACCTGACTTAACTAGCTGACTTAACCAGCTAGCTGGCATAGCTAGCTGGCTTTACTAGCTAGCTACCTAGCTAGCTATCTAGCTAGACAGCTGACTTAACTAGCTGACTTAACTAGCTTACTAGCTGACATGAATAGCTGACTTATATAGCTAGCTTTCTAGCTAGTCAGTTGACTTAACTAGCTAAAATAACTAGCTAGCCTGATTACAAGTCATCTGACTTAACTAACTTTTTACCTAGCTAACCAGCTGGATAGACAACTGACTTAACGAGTTGACTTAACTAGCTAACCAGCTGGTTTCCAGGTGACTTAACTAGCTGACTTAGCCAGCAAGTCAGCTGGCAGGACAGCTACCTTAGTAGCTGGCTACCTCTCTAGCCACCTGGCTAGCCAGCTGACTTACCTAGCTGATTTAAGTTAGCAAGCTGGCTATTCAGCTCACTTAACTAACTAGCTACCTATCTAGACAGCAGACAAAACGTGCTGATTTAACTAGTTGATTGAACAGTTAGCCTGCTGACTTGCAAGCTGACTTATCTAGCTAGCTACCTACCAAGCCAGCCGGATAGACAGCTGACTAAACTAGATGACTTAACCAGCTACCCAGTTGGCTAGCCAGTTGACTTAACTCACTGACATGACTAGCTAGCCAGGTAGCTATCTAGCTGACTTAACTAGCTAGCTACCTACGATGCCAGTTGGCTTGCCAGCTCTCTTAA
>NW_007234231.1:0-16784 GCF_000164805.1 Carlito syrichta | reverse complement strand
ACGAATCATCGGTTTTCGAGCATGAATCTGGAAAATGGAGTCCTTATTTACAGGCAACTACATGACCTTTTTCTAAGAAGAATAAGGAACCTGTGTTACACGAGTCCTCAATCCCAAAAATCTACAGAGCATCTTGGAAAGTTCTAAAATAATCAGAGTTTCAAAGCAGGATGTATCTAATGAGAGTACAAATATACAGGAAAATACACAGCCCCTTGCCCTGAGTGAAAAAGAATTGTGGTTATAGCAGTCCTCAGGCCTTAAAATCAACAGGCCATCTGCTGTTGGCTAACGAAGAATCAAGGTTTAGAAGCGGGAACATAGGTAATAGCAGTCCTCATATGCAGAATCTACATTATCTCTAGCTAAAGATAACTAAGAAACCTATTTTACATGGTTCCTCCGTCACAATATCCACATGATATATTGCTAATTGCAAAACAAGAATCAGGGTTTCCAAACAGGATTCTGGGGAAAGGGAGTCCTCATATACAGGATATTACACGGCCCCTCGTTAAAGAACAATAAGGAATCTGTGATATACTCGTCCACAATCGGAAAATTCTCTGGGCATCTTGCCGCGGAATAAACAAGCATCTAGGCTTCGAGCTCGTCTCATGTTTCAGAGATATTTGGCTTTTGGGTATTATGAATCAATAATTTCAGAACTCCAGCAACATTCTTTTCCTCTTCAGATTTGTTTTCGGGTATCTGGTAGTACAAATCCGTAAAGTTCCTTGGGACAATTAAGGCCAGATTCCCGAAAAAAAGTATCATATTGCCATATTTGGATGTAACATTGGTCTTAAGGTGAACTTGGTTAATCCTTAAATTTCCGTTTGTACTTTATTTGTAGAGGGCCCGAGGGTTTTGCAGTTCCCAAATATTTAGTATGAATTATTAAATTGTAACCAGTATCCATGGATTCCACGTCTCTACTATACATTTGGGCATCTGTATTTTTGTACACAAGGCTTTGGAATACACATGAACAGGAAAATTCAGGGCATCTAGCTGAGAACGGCAAGGAAATACCGTTCTTGGATTTCTCAATCGCCTAAATCTACAAAGTCTCTTGACAAGGTTTAATCAGCAATCTGGGCTTCTATGTCACCACATTTTTAGTGTGTGTTTTGAAAAGGGACCAGTAATCGTGGGTTCCAATTCCTAAAGAACTTTCTGGGATTCTTTTTCTTGATTTCCAAGCAACTGGAATTCTAGGACACCAGGAAACATCTTGGCGTCTTACTGAGAATGGAGCGGGAATTTCAGTAATTGGAGTCCTCATATACAGAAGACTACACGACTTGTTGTTACGGAAGAATGAGGAATCTTGATTACACGAGGCCTCCATCCCAAAAACCTAAAGACGGTCTTCCTAAGAGATAACCACCATTCAGGTTTTGGTAGTAGGAATCTGGATAATGGGAGTCCTCATATACAAGAAACTGCACTGTCTATTGCTAAAGGAGAATAAGGAATCTGGTTTACATGTGTCCTCCATCCTATTAAAATTTCAGGGTTTCTTGCTAAGGGCTAAACACGAATTTGGGTTTTTGAAGCAGGAACTAGAGAAATGAAATTCTCATATACAGACAAATGCACTCACTCTTCCTAAGAAAGTATAAGGAATGGGGGTGACATGTTTTCTCCATCTCCAAAAAAATATACGGCATCCCCCTAAGATCTAAACAAGAATCAAGCTTTTGACTCACGTATCTGTGAACAGGAGTACTCATATACAGGTAACTGCACGGCTGTTGCTAAAAATAAGATATCTGTGTTATACGAGCCTTCAGTCCTGAAAATCTACAGGGCATCTTGCTGACGGCTAAAGAAGAATCAGGGTTTCGAGGCATGAATGTGGGTAATAGCAAACCTCACATACAGGAAACTACATGGCCTTTTGCTAATAAAAGAGAAGAAATATGTTTTCCACGGTTCTTCTATCAAAAAATCTACATGACTTCTTACTAAGGCCTAAACAAGAATCAGGGTTTCGAAACAGGAATCAAGGGAAAGAGAGTCCTCACATACAGGACACTACATGACCTCCAACTAAGTACGAATAAAGAATCATTGTTGTACGTGCCCTCAATCCAAAAAATTCCCAGGTTGTGTGCTATGGAACAAACAAGAAACAGATCTTTGAGCTCCCAATGTTTGGGAGCTGTTTAGCATTCCGATATAAGGAATCGGTCCTTTCAGGACCCCAGCAACATTCTGGTCCTCTTAAAAGGTGTAAAAGGTAATGGGAATTCCAAGGCGTTTCTGTTCCTCAGGAAAACGAAGGCAACATTCCAAGACAAAAATAATCTTCTTGCCATATTTGGATGTAATTTTGATCTAAAGGTGAACCGTGTAATCCTTCCCCTTCCGGGTCTCTTTTTATTTTGAGAAGGGACAAGGGTTTTGTACGTGCCAAATGTTTAATATGTACTTTCAGTGGTAACCAGGAAACATGGAATCCACGAACCTAGGAAATTTCTGGGCATCTGACTTTTGATATACTAATTTGGAATCCAAATCGACAGGAAAAAACAGGGCATCTTACTGAGAATTAAAAGGGAATCCGGTTCTAGGAGTTCTCTTTTTCTGTAATATACAGGGCCTCCTGATAAGGTTTAATTGGCAACCTGGGCTTCTGGGACCCTACATATTCAGAGCTACTTGCTCCGTGGATATGCTAAATCTGTCATTACAGATCCCCGGGATTTTTCTGGTCTTTTTGTTAGATGTAATCAAGGATTTGACCCAAGAAATCCTTTTTTTCCTGGGACGTTCTACGTCCATAATCATAATTCCCAGATCAAAAGGTATATTGGTACAAAATTCCTAGATTCAGGTTACCTTAAAGTATAGAAAATTTGTGGGTGGGCATGTAAGGATAGGGGTTTTGTTTTTGGAATATTCCACATTTTTTGGAGGTCTCGTGAAAGGGAACAAGGAATCTTGGATTCCAGTTCCCCAAGCACATTCTGGACGTCTTTCTATAGGTATCCAAAAAACTGGTATTCTCGGTCACCAGGAGCTGTCTCGGCATCCTGCAGAGTGAAGTAGGAAGCTGAGTAATGGTTGTCGTCATATACAGGAAATTACACGTCACATTGCTAAGGAAGTGTAAGGAATCTTCCTTAAATGAGTCCTCAATCCCAAAAACTGCAGGCCGTCTTCCTAAGACGTAACCAGGAATCAGGTTTTTGAAGGAGAAATCTCGGTAATGGGAGTCCTCACATGAAGAAAACTTCACTGCGGTTTGCTAAGTAAGAATAAAGAATCCGCATTACTCGGGTCATCAATCCCAAAGAAGCGTAAGGTCATCTTGCTATGGGACAAACACGAATCATGGCATTTTCCAGCATGAATGTGGAAAGTGGCATCCTTATTTACAGAAACTACATGACCTTTTGCTATGAAAGAGTAAGGAATCTGGGTTACACGAGTCCTCACTCCTAAAAATCTACAGAGCATCTTGGAAACGTCTATAAAGAATCAGAGTTTCGAAGCAGGATGCATCTAATGACAGACCTAATATACAGGAAAATACACAGCCCCTTGTTAAGGAAGAAAAAGAATCAGGGTTATAGCAGTCCTCAGTCCTTAAAATCAACAGGCCATCTGCTGTGGGTTAAATAAGAATCAGGGTTTAGAAGCTGGAACATAGGTAATAGCAGTCTGCCTATTCAGAATCTACATGATGTCTAGCTAAGGAGAACTAAGAAACCTCTTTTACACGGTTCGTCCATCAAAATATCTACATGACATCTTGCTAAATAAAAAACAAGAATCATGGTTTCCAAAGAGGATTCTGGGGAAAGGGATTCCTCATATACAAAACCTTAAACGACCCCTCGGTATAAAAGAATAAGGAATCTGTGATGCACAAGTCCACAATCCGAAAATTTGTCAGTACGTCTTTCTGCGGTATGAACAACAATGAAGGCTTCGAGCTCTTCTCATGTTTCTGAGATATTTGGCTTGTGGGTATAATGAATCAGTCATTTCAGGACTCCAGCAATATTCTGGTTCTCTTGAGAGTTGCAATCGGGTTTCTGGTAGTACAAACCCCTTAACTTCCTCGGGAAAATTAAGGCCAGATTCCCGGAAAAAAGTATCATATTGCCGCATCTGGATGTAACATTGGTCTTAAGAAGAACTTGTTAATCCTTAAATTTCCGTTTGTACTTTATTTATAGTGGCGCCGACGCTTTTGCAGTTGCCAAATATATCGTACGATTTAATAAAAGTTAACAAGGATCCATGGATTCCAGGTCCCTAGGAAACAACTGGGCATCTACATTTTTGTACACAGAGTTTTGGAATCCACAAGGACAGGGAAAATCAGGGTATCTTCCTGAAAACGGAAAGGGAATCCGGTTCTTGGAGTTCTCAATCGCCTAAATCTACAAAGTGTCTTGATCAGGTTTAATAAGCAATCTGGGCTTCTATGCCGCCTCATTTTTAGTGTGTGTTTTGAAGAGGAACCAGGAATCGTGGGTTCCAATTCCTCAAGAACTTTATGGGAGTCTTTCTCGAGATATCCAAGCAACTGGAAGTCTAGGTCACCAGGAAATACCTTGGCGTCTTGCTGAGAATGGAGCAGGAATTTCAGTAATGGGAGTCCTCATATACAGAACACTACACGACCTGTTACTATGTAACAATAAGGAATCTTGGTTACACGAGGCACCCATCCCAAAAGTCTACAGACCGTCTTTCTAAGAGATTACCACCACTCAGATTTTGGGAGTAGGAATCTGCATAATGGGAGTCCTCATATACAGGGAACCGCACTGTCTATTTCTACAGGAGAATAAGGAATCTGGTTTAACGTGACCCCCATCCCTATAAAACATCAGGGTTTCTTGCTAAGGGATAAACACGAATTTGGGTTTTTGAAGAATTAACTAGGGAAATGACATGCTCATATACAGACAAATGCACTGACTCTTCCTAAGAAAGTACAAGGAAGGTGGGTGACATGATTTCTCAATGTCCAAACAAAATATACGGCGTCGTCCTAAGATCTAAACAAGGATCAAGCTTTGGACACATGTATTTATGAACAGGAGTACTCATATACAGGTAGCCGCAAGGCTGATGCTAAAAAGAAGGAATCTGCGTTATACGCATCCTCAGTCTGAAAATCTACAGGGCATCTTGCTGACGGCTATAGTAGAATCAGGGATTCGAGGCATGAATATGCGTAATAACAATCCACATATACAGGAAACTACATGGCCTCATGCTAATAAACGAGAAGATATCTGTTTTCCACTGTTCCTCTATCAATAAAACTACATGACTTCCTACTACGGGCTAAACAAGAATCAGGGTTTTGAAACAGGAATCAAGGGAAAGAGTGTCTGCACATACAGGACACTACATGGCCTCCAACCAAGTACGAATAAAGAATCATTGTTGCACACGCCCTCAATTGAAAAAATTCCTAGGTTGTCTGCTATGGGACAAACAAGAAACAGATCTTTGATCTCCCCACATGTTTCAGAGCAATTAAACACGTGGATATTATGAATCGGTCATTTCAGGAATCCTGCAACATTCTGGGTCTCTTAAAATTTGTAAATGGTATTGGGCACTCCAAGTCTGTTAGCTTCCTCAGAACAATTAAGGCCAGATTCCAGGACAAAAAGTATCTTCTTGCCATAATTGGATGTAACTCCGGTCTTAAGGTTAAACCTCTAATCCTTCACCTTCCATGTCTCTTGTGATTTTGAGAAGGGACAAGGATTTTGCACTTGCCAAATGTTTACTACGTACTTTTAATGGTAACCAGGAATCATGGAATCCACGAACCTAGGAAATTTCTGAGCAACTGTCTTTGATATACTGAATTTGGAATCCAAATCGACAAGAAAAATCAGGGCATCTTAGTAAGAATTAAAAGGAAATTCGGCAGTAGGAGTTCTCATTCTCCGGAATCTACAGGGACCCTTAATGAGGTTTAATCAGCAATCTGGGCTTCTGGGGCCCTACATATTCAGAGCTACTTGCCCGTGGATAGGCTAAATCTGTCATTACAGATCCTCAAGGATTTGGCTCTAGAAATCCTTTTGTTTCCTGGGACCATCTATGACCATAATCATATACCCCAGAATCAAAAGGTATATTGGTACAAAATTCCTCGATTCAGGTGACGTCAAACTACAGAAAATTCTTGTGGGCGGGCAGGTAGGAATTGGGGTTTTGTGTTTGGAATATTCCACGTTTTGGGGAGGTCTTGTGAAGGGGAACAAGGTATCTTAGATTCCAGTTCTCTAGAATATAATGGACATCTTTCTCTTCATATCCACAAAACTGGAATTCTTGGTCACCAGGAACTGTTTGGGCATCCTGCAGAGTGAAGTAGGAAGCTGGGTAATGGAGCTCGTCATATACAGGAAACTACACGTCATATTGGTAAGAAAGTATAAGGAATCTTCCTTATATGAGTCCTCAATCCCAAAAACTACAGGCCGTCTTCCTAAGACGGAACCACGAATCAGGTTTCCCAAGTAGGAATCTGGGTAATGGGAGCCCTCACATAAAGGAAACTTCACTGCCTATTGCTAAGTAAGAATAAGGATTATGCGTCACTCGGGTCCTCAATTCCAAAAAAGCTTAAGGTCATTGTGCTATTGGCTAAACACGAATCATGGTGTTTTCGAGCATGAATCTGTAAAGTGGAGTCCTTATTTACAGGCAACTACATGACCTTTTGCTAAGAAGAATAAGGAATCTGCGTTTCACGAGTGCTCAATCCCAAAAATCTACAGAGCATCTTGGAAAGTTCTAAAACAATCTGAGTTTCAAAGCAGAATGTATCTAATGAGAGTACAAATATACAGGAAAATACACAGCCCCTTGCCAAGGGTGGAAACGAATTGGGGTTATTGCCATCCTCAGGCCTTAAAATCAACAGGCCATCTGCGATTAGCTAACCAAGAATCAAGGCTTAGAAGCGGGAAAATAGGTAATAGCAGTCCTCATATGTAGAATATACATTATCACTAGCTAAAGAGAACTAAGAAAATTATTTACATGGTTCCTCCGTCACAACATCCACATGATATATTGCTAATAGCAAAACAAAAATCAGGGTTTCCAAACAGGATTCTGGGGAAAGGGAGTCCTCATATACAGGACATTACAAGGCACCTCGCTAAGGAAGAATAAGGAATCTGTGATATACTAGTCCACAATCAGAAAAATTCTCTGGGCATCTTGCTGCGGTATAAACAAGCATCTAGGCTTCGAGCTCGTCTCATGTTTCAGAGATATTTGGCTTGTGGGTATTATGAATCAATAATTTCAGAACTCCAGCAACATTCTGTTCCTCTTGAGAGTTGTATTCGGGTATCTGGTAGTACAAATCTGTAAAGTTCCTGGGGACAATTAAGGCCAGATTCACGGAAAAAAAGTATCATATTGCCGTATTTGGATGTAAAATTGGTCTTAAGGTGAACTTGGTAATTCTTAAATTTCCGTTTGTACTTCATTAGTAGAGGACCCGAGGGTTGTGCATTTGCCAAATATTTAGTACGAATTATTAAATTGTAACCAGTATCCATGGATTCCATGGGTCTAAGATACATCTGGGCATCTGCATCTTTGTACACAGGGCTTTGGAATACACATGAACAGGGAAATTCAGGGCACCTTGCTGAGAACGGAAAGGGAGTACGGTTCTTGGAGTTCTCAATCGCCTAAATCTACAAAGCCTCTTGACAAGGTTTAATCAGCAATCTGGGCTTCTTTTTCGCCACATTTTTAGTGTGTGTTTTGAAAAGGGACAAGGAATCTTGGGTTCCAATTCCTAAAGAACTTTCTGGGATTCTTTTTCTTGATTTCCAAGCAACTGGAATTCTAGGACACCAGGAAACATCTTGGCGTCTTGTTCGGAATGAAGCAAGAATTTCAGTCATGGGAGTCCTCATATACAGAACACTACACGACTTGTTGTTACGGAAGAATAAGGAATCTTGATTACACGAGGCCTCCATCCCAAAAAACTACAGACCCTCTTGCTAAAAAATAACCAACATTCAGGTTTTGGGAGTAGGAATCTGCATACTGGGAGTCCTCATATACAAGAAACTGCACTGTCTATTGCTAACAGAGAATAAGGAATCTGGTTTACATGTGTCCTCCATCCCAATAAAATTTCAGGGTTTCTTGGTAAGGGCTAAACACGAATTTGGGTTTTTGAAGCATGAACTAGAGAAATGAAATGCTCATGTACAGACAAATGCACTGACTCTTTCTAAGAAATTGTAAGGAATGTGGGTGACATGTTTTCTACATCTACAAAAAATATACGGCATCCCCCTAAGATCTAAACAAGAATCAAGCTTTTGACTCATGTATCTGTGAACAGGAGTACTCATATAGAGGTAACTGCACGGCTGTTGCTAAAAATAAGAAATTTGTGTTATACGAGACTACAGTCCTGAAAATCTACAAGGCATCTTGCTGACGGCTAAAGAAGAATCAGGGATTCGAGGCATGAATGTTTGTAATAGCAGACCTCATCTACAGGAAACTACATGGCCTCTTGCTAATAAAAGAGAATAAATCTGTTTTCCACGGTTCCTCTATCAAAAAATCTACATGACTTCTTACTAAGGGCTAAACAGGAATCAGGGATTCGAAACAGGAATGAAGGGAAAGAGAGTCCTCACGTACAGGACACTACATGACCTCCAATTAGGTACGAAAAAAGAATCATTGTTGTACGTGACCTCAATCCAAAACATTCCCAGGTGGTGTGCTATGGGACAAACAAGAAACAGATCTTCACGCTCCCCAAATGTTTCAGAGCAATTTAGCATTCTGATATAATGAATCGATCATTTCAGGACCCCAGCAACATTCTGGTCCTCTTAAAAGGTGTAAATGGTATTGCAAATTCCAAGACGTTTCTGTTCATCAAAATAATAAAGGCAAGATTACAGGACAAAAAGAATCTTCTTGCCATATTTGGATGTAACTTTGCTCTAAAGGTGTACCTTGTAATCCTTCCTCTTCCATGTCTATTTTATTTTGAGAAGGGACAAGGATTTTGCACGTTCCAAATGTTTACTACTTACTTTGAATGGTAACAAGGAATCATGGAATCCACGAACCTAGGAAACTTCTGGGCATCTGACTTTTGATATACTAATTTGGAATCCAAATCGACAGGAAAAATCAGGGCATCTTACTGAGAATTAAAAGGAAATCCGGTTCTAGGAGTTCTCATTTTCCATAATATACAGGGCCTCCTGATGAAGTTTAATCGGCAACCTGGGCTTCTGGGACCCTACATATTTAGAGCTAATTTCTCTGTGGATATGCTAAATCAGTCATTACAGATCCCCGGGATTTTTTAATGCTCTTGTTAGATGAAATCAATGATTTGGCCCTAGAATTCCTTTTTTTCCTGGGTCGTTCTACGTCCATAATCATATTCCGCAGAATCAAAAGGTATATTGGTACAAAATTCCTCGATTCAGGTTACCTTAAAGTCCAGAAAATTTGTGAGTGGGCAGGTAAGGATAGGGGTTTTGGGTTTGGAATATTCCACATTTTGGGGAATTCTCATCAAGGGGAACCAGGAATCTTGGATTCCAGTTCCCCAAGAACATTCTGGACGTCTTTCTCTTGATATCCTAAAAATTGGTATTATCGGTAACCAGGAACTGTGTCGGCATCCTGCAGAGTGAAGTAGGAAGCTGGGTAATGGTGGTCGTCATATACAGGAAATTACACATCACATTGCTAAGGAAGTATAAGGAATCTTCCTTATATGAGTCCTCAATCCCAAAATCTGCAGGCCGTCTTCCGAAGACGTAACCAAGTATCAGGTTTTTGAAGGAGAAATCAGGGTAATGGGAGTCCTCACATGAAGAAAACTTCACTGCGGTTTGCTAAGTAAGAATAAAGAATCCGCGTACTCGGGTCCTCAATCCCAAAGAAGTTTAAGGTCATCTTGCTATGGGCTAAACACGAATCATGGTATTTTCCAGCATGAATCTGGAAAGTGGCTTCCTTATATACAGAAACTACATGACCTTTTGCTAAGGAAGAGTGAGGAATCAGGGTTACACGAGTCCTCACTCCTAAAAATACACAGAGCATCTTGGAAACTTCTATAAAGAATCAGAGTTTCGAAGCAGGATGCATCTAATGAGAGTCCTAATATACAGAAAAATACACAGCCCCTTGCCAAGGAATAAAAAGAGTCGAGGTTATAGCAGTCCTCAGTCCTTAAAATCAACAGGCCATCTGCTGTGGATTAAACAAGAATCAGGGTTTAGAAGCTGGAAGATAGGTAATAGCAGTACACCTATGCACAAACTACATGATGTCTAGCTAAGGAGAACTAAGAAACCTCTTTTACATGGTTCGTCCATCACAATATCTACATGACATGTTGCTAATGGCAAAACAAGGATCATGCTTTCCAAACAGGATTCTGGGGAAAGGGATTCCTCATATACAAGACCTTAAATGACCCCTCGGTATAAAAGAATAAGGAATATGTGATACAGTACTTTACAATCCGAAAAATTCTCAGGGCGTCTTACTGCGGTATGAACAACAATCAAGTCTTCGAGCTCGTCTCATATTTCTGAGATATTTGACTTGTGGGTATTAGGTATCAGTCATTTCAGGACTCCAGCAATATTCTGGTTCTCTTGAGAGTTGTAATCGGGTTTCTGGTAGTACAAATCCCTTAAGTTCCTCGGGAAAATTAAGGCCAGATTCACGGAAAAAAGTATCATATTGCACCAACTGGATATAACATTGGTCTTAAGTACTTGTTAATCCTTAAAATTCCGTTTCTATTTTATTTGTAGTGGCGCCAATGGTTTGCCATTGCCACATACTTAGTACGAATTAATAAAAGTTAACCAGGATCCATGAATTCCAGGTCCCTAGGAAACAACTGGGCATCTGCATTTTTGTACACAGAGTTTTGGAATCCACATGGACAGGGAAAATCAGGGCACCTTGCAGAAAACAGAACGGGAATCCGGTTCTTAGAGTTGTCAATCGCCTAAATCTTCAAAGTGTCTTGATCAGGTTTAATCAGCAATCTGGCCTTCTATATCACCTCATTTTTAGTGTGTGTTTTGAAGAGGGACCAGGAATCGTGGCTTCCAATTCCTTAAGAATTTTATGGGAGTCTTTCTCTTGATATCCAAGCAACTGGACTCTAGGTCACCAGGAAATATCTTGGCGTCTTCTGAGAATGAAGCAGAAATTTCAGTAATGGGAGTCCTCATATACAGAACACTACACGACCTGTTACTATGGAACAATAAGGAATCTTGGTGACCCGAGCCCCCATCCCCAAACCCTACAGACCGTCTTTCTAATACATAACCACCACTCAGGTTTGGGAGTAGGAATCTGGGTGATGGGAGTCTTCATATACAGGGAACTGAACTGTCTATTGATAAAGGAGAATAAGGAATCTGGTTGACACGTGTCCTCCATCCCTATAAAACTTCAGGGTTTCTTGCTAAGGGATAAACACGAATTTGGGTTTTTGAAGAATTAACTAGGGAAATGAAATGCTCATATACAGAAAAATGCACTGACTTTTCCTAAGAAAGTACGAGGAAGGCGGGTGACATGATTTCTCAACCTCCAAAAAAAATACGGCGTCTTCCTAAGATCTAAAAAAGGATCAAGCTTTCGACGCATGTATTTATGAACAGGAGTACTCATATGCAGGTAGCTGCACGGCTGATGCTAAAAAGAAGGAATCTGCGTTAAACGCATCTTCAGTCTGAAAATCTACAGGGCAACTTGCTGACGGCTACAGTAGAATCAGGGATTCGAGGCATGAATGTGGGTAATAGCAAACATCATATACAGGAAACTACATGGCTTCATGCTAATAAACGAGAAGAAATCTGTTTTCCACTGTTCCTCTATCAATAAATCTACATGACTTCCTACTAAGGGCTAAACAAGAATCAGGGTTTGGAAACAGGAATCAAGGGAGAGAGTGTCTGCACATACAGGGCACTTCATGGCCTCCAACTAAGTATGAATAAAGAATCATTGTTGTACAAGCCCTCAATCCAAAAAATTCCCTGGTTTTCTGCTATGGGACAAACAAGAAACAGATCTTTGAGCTCCCCACATGTTTCAGAGCAATTTAACATGAGGATATTATGAATCGGTCATTTCAGGAATCCTGCAACATTCTGGTTCTCTTAAAATTTGTAAATGGTATTGGGCACTCCAGGTCCGTTAGCTTCCTCAGAACAATTAAGGCCAGATTCCAGGACAAAAAGTATCTTCTTGCCATAATTGGATGTAACTCTGGTCTTAAGGTGAACCGTCTAATCCTTCACCTTCCATGTCTCTTGTGATTTTGAGAAGGGACAAGGATTTTGCAGTTGCCAAATGTTTACTACGTACTTTTAACGGTAACCAGGAATCATGGAATCCACGAACCTAGGAAATTACCGAGAATCTGTCTTTTGATATACTGAATTTGGAATCCAAATCGACAAGAAAAATCAGGGCATCTTACTAAGAATTTAAAGGAAATTCGGCTGTAGGAGTTCTCATTCTCCGGAATCTACAGGGCCCCTTAATGAGGTTTAATCAGCAATCTGGGCTTCTGGGAACCTACATTTTCAGAGCTACTTGCCCCGTGGATAGGCTAAATCTGTCATTACTGATCCTCAAGGATTTGGCTCTAGAATTCCTTTTGTTTCCTGGGACAATCTATGACCATAATCATATAACCCAGAATCAAAATGTATATTGGTACAAAATTCCTCGATTGAGGTGACGTCAAACTACAGAAAATTCATGTGGGCAGGCAGGTAGGAATTGGGGTTTTGTGTTTGGAATATTCCATGTTTTGGGGAGGTCTTTTGAAGGGGAACCAGGAATCGTGGCTTCCAGTTCCCAAGGAACATTATGGAAGTCTTTCTCTTCATATCCACAAAAATGGAATTCTTGGTCACCAGGAACTGTCTCGGCATCCTCAGAGTGAAGCAGGAAGCTGGGTAATGGAGCTCGTCATATACAGGAAACTACACGTCATATTGGTAAGAAAGTATAAGGAATCTTCCTTATATGAGTCCTCAATCCCAAAAACTACAGGCTGTCTTCCTAAGACGAAACCACGAATCAGGTTTCTGAAGTAGGAATCTAGGTAATGCGAGTCCTCACATAAAGGAAACTTCACTGTCTATTGCTAAGTAAGAATAAGTAATATGCGTCACTCGGGTCCTCAATCCCAAAAAAACTGAAGGTCATAGTTCTATGGGCTAAACACGAATCATCGGTTTTCGAGCATGAATCTGGAAAATGGAGTCCTTATTTACAGGCAACTACATGACCTTTTGCTAAGAAGAATAAGGAACCTGTGTTACACGAGTCCTCAATCCCAAAAATCTACAGAGCATCTTGGAAAGTTCTAAAATAATCAGAGTTTCAAAGCAGGATGTATCTAATGAGAGTACAAATATACAGGAAAATACACAGCCCCTTGCCCTGAGTGAAAAAGAATTGTGGTTATAGCAGTCCTCAGGCCTTAAAATCAACAGGCCATCTGCTGTTGGCTAACGAAGAATCAAGGTTTAGAAGCGGGAACATAGGTAATAGCAGTCCTCATATGCAGAATCTACATTATCTCTAGCTAAAGATAACTAAGAAACCTATTTTACATGGTTCCTCCGTCACAATATCCACATGAAATATTGCTAATTGCAAAACAAGAATCAGGGTTTCCAAACAGGATTCTGTGGAAAGGTAGTCCTCATATACAGGACATTACACCGCCCCTCGCTAAAGAAGAATAAGTAATTTGTGATACACTAGTCCACAATGGGAAAAATTATCTGGGCATCTTACTGCAGTACAAACAAGCATCTAGGCTTCGAGCTCGTCTCATGTTTCAGAGATATTTGGCTTGTGGGTATTATGAATCAATAATTTCATAACTCCAGCAACATTCTGTTCCTCTTGAGAGTTATATTCGTGTATCTGGTAGTACAAACCCGTAAAGATCCTCTGGACAATTAAGGCCAGATTCCCGGAAAAAAAGTATCATATTGCCGTATTTGGATATAACATTGGTCTTAAGGTGAACTTGGTAATCCTTAAAGTTCCGTTTGTACTTTATTTGTAGAGGGCCCGAGGGTTTTGCAGTTTCCAAATATTTAGTACGAATTATTAAAATGTATCCAGTATCCATGGATTCAATGTCTCAAGGATACATCCGGGCATCTGCATCTTTGTACACAGGGCTTTGGAATACACATGAACAGGGAAATTCAGGGCATGTTACTGAGAACGGAAAGGTAATACGGTTTTTGGAGTACTCAATCGCCTAAATCTACAAAGTCTCTTGACAAGGTTTAATCAGCAATCTGGGCTTCTATGTCGCCACATTTTTAGTGTGTGTTTTGAAAAGGGACCAGGAATCTTGGGTTCCAATTCCTAAAGAACTTTCTGGGATTCTTTTTCTTGATTTCCAAGCAACTGGAATTCTAGGACACCAGGAAACATCTTGGCGTCTTGCTCAGAATGAAGCAGGAATTTCAGTAATGGGAGTCCTCATATACAGAACACTACAGGACTTGTTGTTACGGAAGAATAAGGAATCTTGATTACACGAGGCCTCCATCCAAAAAACCTACAGACCGTCTTGCTAAGAGATAACCACCATTCAGATTTTGGGAGTAGGAATCTGGATAATGGGAGTCCTCATATACAAGAAACTGTACTGTCTATTGCTAAAGGGGAATAAGGAATCTGGTTTATATGTGTCCTCCATCCCAATAAAATTTCAGGGTTTCTTGCTAAGGGCTACACACGCATTTGGGTTTTTGAAGCATGAACTAGAGAAATGAAATGCTCATATACAGACAAATGCACTGACTCTTCCTAAGAAAGTATAAGGAATGTGGGTGACATGTTTTCTCCCTCTCCAAAAAAATATCTGGCATCCCCCTAAGATCTAAACAAGAATCAAGCTTTTGACTCACGTATCTGTGAACAGGAGTACTCATATACAGGTAACTTCACGGCTGTTGCTAAAAATAAGAAATTTGTGTTATACGAGCCTTCAGTCCTGAAAATCTACAGGGCATCTTGCTGACGGCTAAAGAAGAATCAGGGATTCGAGGCATGAATGTGGGTAATAGCAAACCTTATATACAGGAAGCTTCATGGCCTCATGCTAATAAAAGAGAACAAATCTGTTTTCCACGGTTCCTCTAACAAAAAACCTACATGACTTCTTACTAAGGGCTAAACAAGTATCAGGGATTCGAAACAGGAATCAAGGGAAAGAGAGTCCTCAAATACAGGACACTACATGACCCCCAACTAAGTACAAATAAAGAATCATTCTTGTACGTGCCCTCAATCCAAAAAATTCCCAGGTTGTGTGGTATGGGACAAACAAGAAACAGATCTTAGAGCTCCCCAAATGTTTCAGAGCAATTTAGCATTCCGATATAATGAATCGGTCATTTTAGGACCCCAGCAACATTCTGGTCCTCTTAAAAGGTGTAAATGATATTGGGAATTCCAAGGCGTTTCTGTTCCTCAGAACAACGAAGGCAAGATTCCAGGACAAAAAGAATCTTCTTGCCATATTTGGATGTAACTTTGATCTAAAGGTGAACCTTGTAATCCTTCCCCTCCCGTGTCTCTTTTTATTTTGAGAAGGGACAAGGGTTTTGCACGTGCCAAATGTCTATTACGTACTTTGAATGGAAACCAGGAATCATGGAATCCACGAACCTAGGAAACTTCTGGTCATCTTTATTTTGATATACTAATTTGGAATCAAAATCGACAGGAAAAATCAGGGCATCTTACTGCGAAATAAAAGGAAATCAGGTTCTAGGTGTTCTCCTTTTCGGTAATATACAGGGCCTCCTGAAAAGGTTTAATTGGCAACTTGGGCTTCTGGGACCCTACATATTCTGAGCTACTTGCTCCGTGGATATGCGAAAACTGTCATTACAGATCCACGGGATCTTTCTGGTCCTCTTGTTAAATGTAATCAAGGATTTGGCCCTAGAAATCCTTTTTTTTCCTGGGACGTTCTATGTCCATAATCATATTCCCCAGAATCAAAAGGTATATATATTGGTACAAAATTCCTCGATTCAGGTTACCTTAAAGTACAGAAAATTTGTGGTTGGGCAGGTAAGAATAGGGGTTTTGGGTTTGGAATATTCCACATTTTTGGGAGGTCTCGTGAAGTGGATCCAAGAATCTTGGATTCCATTTCCCCAAGAACAATCTGGACGTCTTTCTCTTGATATCCAAAGAACTGGTATTCTCGGTCACCAGGAACTGTTTCGGCATCCTGCAGAGTGAAGTAGGAAGCTGGGTAATGGTGGTCCTCATATACAGGAAATTACACGTCACATTGCTAAGGAAGTATAAGGAATCTTCCTTATATGAGTCCTCAATCCCAAAATCTGGAGGCCGTCTTCCTAAGACGTAACCAAGTATCAGGTTTTTGAAGGAGAAATCAGGGTAATGGGAGTCCTCACATGAAGAAAACTTCACTGCGGTTTGCTAAGTAAGAATAAAGAATCCGCGTTACTCCGGTCCTCAATCACAAAGAAGCTTAAGGTCATCTTGCTATGGGCTAAACAGGAATCATGGTATTTTCCAACATGAATCTGGAAAGGTGCGTCCTTATTTACAGAAACTACATGACCTTTTGCTAAGGAAGAGTAAGGAATCAGGGTTACACAAGTCCTCACTCGTAAAAATACACAGAGCATCTTGGAAACTTCTAT
>NW_007234230.1:794887-848509 GCF_000164805.1 Carlito syrichta | reverse complement strand
GGGGTGGACTGGGAGTCCACACTGAGTTCACATCCCAGACCACAGGGTCATTAGCCTCCCAACAGGATGTCTGGATGCTATCTTATAAAAAAACTGAAAACTTTCTATTGGGAGTCTATCTATGCCTAACCTACACCTACTGCCCTGCCTCAGTGGGTAACACCTGCCCTATGGTTCTTTCTGAGAGCTCCACACAGGTCCGTGGTATGAGGCTCCTTGTCACATTTTACATTTTTGTCAACATGAGCCAGCAGGTCCCAAGCTACGGTGCCCTGACCTGCCCCTCCCAAGGCTGCAGTCCAGTCCTCAGAGGCAACAGCTGCATCTCATGCCTCCTCCTCGGAGATCTACCACCACATTGCAAAAGAACAGCCTTCTTCCTCTTGTCTGTGTTTATCGAGTTTGAGACATGAGCCACTGACTTCCTGCTCAGGTAGATAAGGATTTAGCACCTGGGCACAACTTAGCCTCCTGGCCCCCTCCTTTCCGACACAGAAATAGTCTTTTTATGGTTCTCCTTGTGACTTAACATTAGTAAAGGAAATCAGACATATTTCACCCCAAAATACACCCCATCTGACATATTTTAGGTGACCATCCACAGAGCCTGTAAACACAAGACCGGCCCCAAAAGCCGTCCTCAGCGGGGAAGGCTGTCCTCCACAGAGGAAATGAAGGGAAGTAAATGACAGATGTGAGCAGGCTTGCTCTGAGGCCCCAGTGTCAGGATCCAGGAAAGATTAACTGAGTCTGACAACTCTAAAACTCCAGCAGAGACGCATTTGCCACCAGTCCTGTCCATTCTTTCGGAGGGCAGCTCCCTGGGAGGTTTCACCTGCACAGGGAGCCCAGCTCTGCTCTGTGTTGGTCCTCCCCCTCCTCCCTCCTTCCCATACCTCTCTTGCCACACCCCGGGCCCCTCTCTCTTCTGCAGCCTCAGGGTGACACCAAAGCTTCAACCACCTGTCCATCTCTTTGAGTGTTTGTATTTTGTATGACACATGTGCACCTAACAAATTTGCATTCCTTTTTTTCCCAATTAATCTGTCAATGATCTGTTTTATGGGCTCCAAGGATCAAAACTTTAGAAAGATGTGCACTTCCCCACATTATCTCAACTCTGTTTCTTGTTCCACATTTGGGGACACCATCTCTGGGCTTCCATACTGCAGTCAAGGATCCTGAGCCCACCCTGGCCTCCCATTCACCACCTCCTCTGTCCTCTTCACTTCTGCATCCAACTTTTCAAGACGACTGAAATCGTCTGGGCTGTATCTGTGAGTTGTTCCTAAAACTGAAATTCTGTTAGTGGCAATTACATTGTTGCAGTCATGCTGATATTCTTCATTGCATCGCAAAGCCCCAGTAATACAAATAACAAACTTTTGTTATTATTTTTATTTTTTTTCATTATTATCTGAGCCAGAGTCTCACTTTGTTGCCAGGCTGGAATGCAGTGGTGTGATCATAGCTCACTACAGTCTTGAACTCCTAGGTTCAAATGATCCAACCACTTCAGCCTCTCAAGTAGCTGGGACTACAAGCATACGCCACCACACTCGGCTTATCATTCCATCTCTAGATGGTCACCCAGAGATCTTGGACCAGTTAATCCAATACTTCGATCTTCTGTCTGATAAAGTACTAAAAATTGAAGCTTATGTATCTGCTAATTCTTTTTATGAGTGACCCAAACCTGAGACTGGCTTTAGGCGGAAAGGGAGTTACCGACGCATATCACGGGAAAGCAACAGGCGAGAGCTAGAGCATATCCCACCACCTCAGACACACACACGGTGATGTTAGGGAGGTGCCTGCCTCCACCGGCAAACTGCTGTTCTCTCCACCGATTTCCGTCTCAGACAGACGCTCCTCTCCTGGTGCTGTCTTTGCTTCGAGTTCATTTCCTTACGCCTCTAAAGTCAGTCGGAAGGAATCCGTGCCCAGTCCTTCCAGGAGAAGTCTCAGGACTGCCTCTCATTGGCTCGGCGGAGGTCACGTGCCCACCCCCGAACCAATCACTGCAGACACCAGAATAGAACGCTCTGATTGGCCGAGTGTGAGGCACATCGCTGCCCTGAGCCTTGGGGCAGTCTGCCTCTTCCCATCCACGTGGTTTGAGAAGGGGGACGGAGGTTTCTCCAAACTGGGGTGACTTACCAAAAGAAGGGGTTAGGTGCTAGGCAGCTTGAAACAGCAGATTCGACTACACTGGACAAGCAGATGCTTTCGTCTTGGAAAATAGGAAGTTTCTATAACACGGCAACGCTGGACAATGCAGCTGCCTCCACGCGGGCTGGGGAAGGCAACTGCGCCTGAACCAGCCCTTCGTTTCTGATGACTCCAAGTTGGTTTGAAGTTGGTATTTGTTGAAATTAGCTCCGCATGTGTGTGTCTGGCTTTGTGTCGCAGCCGCAGGCCTAGCCGGAACGTTCGCGGGGAAGAACGTGTGAGGCAGCGAGTGAGACAGAACACAAGGGAGACCGCGCCAGATACTCTCGCATCCTTAGCGCCTCGTGCCGTTGTTCTGAAGGCGAAGATCTGCTTCTAAAAATAAACCCAAATATTATAAAAGCTTCACGATCCTCTTGGAAAAAACGATCAGCTGAATGTGCAAATACATTTTAAAACAAAACACACCACGGTGTGCCTGCCTGGGTCGGGCATGCTTTGGTCCATCCCTCTCCCCTCTCCCCGCCTTTTCCTTCTCCCCCACTGCCCTTCCCACTCTCCTCCCCTCACTCTCTCCCCTTTCCCCTTCCCTGCCTGTTTCATAACCCTGAGAGCAGAGGGGCTGAAATCATGATACTCAACTTATTGAAAGGCTTTTATTGAGCTCAAAATAATTTGTCTCTAACAGCATCTAACTTGATTGAGCGAGCAAGTTTGAACATGAATGCTTAAGTCAGACTCCTGCCTGTCCTCCACTGGAGTCGGCAAAGACCAAGGAAACAGCCAGTCCTGAGGTCGGGCCTCCTGCTCCGTGGGCTTTAGCTCTGGATTCAAACCCTCCCTACAGCTTCTTTCTAGCTGTTCAACCTGGGCCTGCTAGTTAACCACTGCTACTGGCCCCGGGTGTGCTTGTTAACCTTTGTTGCTGGCCTTGGGTGTGCCAGTTAACCACTTCTATTGGACCCTGGCTGTACTAGTTAACTACTGTGAGTGTCCCCGGGTATGCCAATTAACTCCCAGGAGCAGCCCCACCAGTGCTAATCACTGCTAGTGGCTCCAGCTATGCTAGTTAACCACCACAGGTGTGATAGTCAATCACTGCAGTGACCCCAGCTGTGCTAGTTAGCCACTGCTAGTGGTCCTGGCTGTGCTAGTTAACCACTGCAAGTGGCCCTGGGGAATTCTAGCTAACCACTGCAACTAGTCTTGGGCATGCTAGTTAGCCACTGGAGTTAGCCACTTTAAACCTCTGTTCCCAAGAAGAGTAACTTGTGTAGAGCACTGCTGCAGGTATCCCCAGTGCCCTGCCCATGTCCCCTTGACTCTGAATTTGTCTGCAGGGCCTAGCTCCTGGCTGAAGGTGCTCATGTCCTGCTGCCTGAGGTGTCCTCTGGCCCCAGCACCTTCTCTACCAGCTGAGACTCAGGTGCTACATCACCACACCCAGATAGTTTCCAAAAAATTTTTTTTTGTAAAGATGGGGTCTTACCATGTTGCCAAGGCTGATCTGGAACTCTCAGCCTCCAGTGATCCTCCTTCCTCAGCCTCCCAAAGCATTGGGATTATAGGCTGAGCCACTATGCCTGGCTGTGCTGGGGAATCAACATGCCCCAGGAGTGGCCTCACTGAGTGGTGGATGGGAGTGGGGGAGTCAGTACCCCAGCTCCTGCACCCCTCGGTGGGTCACTCAGGCGTGCTCCACACTGTCTCCCAGCATTGTCCAGCAGAATTGAGCTCCAGCTGCCACAGAGGTAACACCCTTGACTCCACCTTTCCCTGCTTGCCTCCATACCCCCCCAGCCTCTCCCGAGACCACCTCCCATATACCCACCTGCCTTCAACTCTTCCACAGAGCACGCTTCTGGGAGCTTACAGCCTCAGACAAACCAGAAAGCAGCAGTTTTGGAAGTGAGACCATCAGAGCACCTTGCAGTAATGGGGCTTAGGAACAAGGAGGCATGGCTGGGGGAGGCTGTGTGCATAGGATCAGCGCAGACACAGCATCACCTTGTATTTATATATATATATATTTTTTTTTTTGAGAGGTCAGAAAATCTCCCAGAGTGGGAGGGGACTCAAGGGGCTTGGCCTATTTTAAAAATTTTGATGTTATTTTTATTTAACTGATATATCCCAAACACTATTTCAACATGTAATTAACATTTTTAAATGATCGTAAGAAAGAGTTTTAAATATTAGATTTTCTTCTTCCAACTTGTCAGCTTTCTTTTTTTTCTTTTATTTCTTCTTTTAAAGATATGGGGTACAATTCAGGGTTAGGTACATAAGTGGTCATCACACAGGTAAAGTTTGGGTACCCTTACTGATGTCATGTGTCCCCCCCCTCCCCTGGTAATGACAACTTGTCAGCTTTCTATGCCTCTGGGTGCCTGGCGAAGTGTTCTGCTTCCATGGGTGTGTCCAGAGAAACCTCAGAGAATGATTAGATGGCGACTCCTCCTGCCAGGCCTCATACACCTGCTGGGCAGCGACTCCTTGTCCTGCCAGGCCTCATACACCTGCTGGGCAGCAGCGTTGTCCAACGCGGACAGCGCCTCTTCCCATCTCTGCAGAATTGTGATAGCAGATTTGTCCCTAGTTGCATTAATAACTGCCAAGCGCTTGGATTCTGGAGTCTGGTAGCAATTCCATCTTCATTACTCACGAGCCTGTGACCTTGACCAGTTCACTTCGTGATCTCTCCATGCCTCAGTCTTCTCATCTGTAAATTGCAGATTTCCAGCCTGGGCAGAGTGAAACCTCGTCTCTACAGAAAGCAAACAAAATTAGCCTGGTGTGGTGGCATGTGCCTGCAGTCCCAACTACTCAGGAAGCTGGTGCAGGAGGATTGTTGGAGCCCAGGAGTTGGTGGCTGTGGTGAGCTGTGATGGTGCCACCGGACTCTAGCCTGGGCAACAGATTGAGACCCTGGCTCAAAAAAAAGAAAAGAAAAGAAAAACCCACAATGTCGGATTGCTTCAAGAATCCAATGAAACAATGTTAAGCCCTGAAAATCAGGCTCACAGTGAGTTCTAAACACATGTGAGTTGCAGTCCAGTTGCCGAGCCTTTCAGGGAACATGTTTGTGTCGAATTTCCAAGTAGGACACCCATCTTAAATGGAAAGAAGTCACACATTTACATGTAAAAGCAGCTCCTCTTGTCTTCTGTCCCACACTCAGCAGCACACCCCCCCCAGCCCACAATCCTGGAAGGTGGGAGACCCTGTGCCCTGACGGGAGGGTCCATTTCCCCATCTTACTTCCTCAGTGCAGAAGTCCTGAGCCTCAGGTCATGCATGCTTCAAGTGTCTCTGAAAACATCTGAACCCCTAAAATATGCGGGGGGGAAAACCCACTGCAAAATCAAAAGCAGTACATGTTTAGTTAAACGTCTAGAAAACCTAACCTTATGGCAAGTTCATTCGTTGTTCCATTTAGTTGTCATAAAAAGTTCATTATACTTCATTATATTTGAGAAGAATTTATAGGTGAAATCTTTTCATTTTTGAAGAATACCCAAGAATAACACTTGGTAGAGAAATTGTGACCAGTTGTAATTAAATGAAATTCTTGTAGGTAAATAATTTAGGGAGTAAAATTTAAAAACCTCTTTTGATTATAAAAATTAAAATTAGAGGTTGAATTCATTTCCTTTTTTACTTTTTTTTTTTTTTTTTTTAATTTTTAGAGATAGGATCTTGCTCTGTTGTCCAGGCTGGAGTGCAGCAGCAACATCATAGCTCACCACAGCCTCAAACTCCTGCCTCAGCCTCCCATGTAGCTGGGACTAAAGGCACATACCACCATGCCCAGTTGTTTTTTTTTAATTATCTTTTTTTTAGAGACAGGGTCTTGCTATGCTGCCCAGGCTGGTCTTGAACTCCTGTTCTCAAGTGGTCCTCATGCCCTGACCTTCAAAGTGCTAGGATTACAAGTATAAGGCCTGGTCTGAATTCACTTCATACAGTTGCTGGGATGTGGGGTTTTCTAAAAGAGCTGGGGAGTGAGGAGGAAGGGTATGGAAACAGCCCTGCACTGGCCACATCCTGCACTCTGCCTTGGACACCCCAGCTACTGAGTGGCCACCTCTCCTAACCCCTTGCCCAATTCCTGTCACCTACTCTCCCAGCAGCCAACTGGCCTCAGTTGCAAACCTTTCCCGCCCTTCCTTCTCCTCCTGGGCAAAACCCCACATTCCTACCATGGCCCTCGCCCTGACCTCATATGCATCTGCCAGCAGGAGCCATAGGTCCCCCCACAAGTCTCCTTTACCAGCCAGTGATGATGGGAGTGACAGGGGCCCTGGGACTTGGCTCGAGCCACCCTGTCCATCCCACAACTGGACAGCATGGCCTCTTCTGCCACCAGGGTGGGAAGCAGAGGCAGGAACAAGCAATGTGGTTTCGATGTCCCCCCAACACTCATGTAGGGATTTAGCTACCACTGTGATGGGACGCAGAGGCTGAGCCTTTTAGAGGTGATTGTGTCTTGAGGGCTCGGCCCTCACGGGTGGATGGACACCATTTTTGCTGGAACAGGTTTGTTATCTGGTGAGTTTGGCCTCTTCCTGCCACTGTTGCATGTACTTGTCCTTCTGCTTCTGCCTCCCACCTTCCACTGAGGAAAGAAGCCGCAGAAGGGCCTTGCCAGAGGCCAGTGCCATGTCCTTGGACTTCCCGGCCCCAGAACCATCACTCAAATAGGCTACTCTTTACACATTGCCCAGCCTGTGGTATTCCACAATGGCAGTAGAAAACAGACCAAGACAGGGACCTTCCTGCTATGTTCTGCAGGGTCCAGCTTGTGGCCAGATCGAAAGAAGCCCCAGAAATGATTTGGTGAGTGACCCGGTGAGTGGGCAAGATGGCTCTGTAGCTCCAGAGGGGGCTGTTGAGGCTCCCATGACGATAACATGGCCAGCTCCTGTTTCTCAAGCACATCCCACGTGCCTAGCACTCCACGAGGGCCTGCCAAGGCGTGACCTCATCCAACCTCTGCAACGACCCACGACATAAGCACGCCGATGCTCCCCTCCTCAAAGGGAGAAAAGGAAGCTCAGAAAAAGCAGTGGTTGACTCAACGCCTGGAGCTGGAAAGGGAAGTGCCCAGACCAACACTTCCAGGCTGTCCCCCTCCAGTGGACATGGATGAGAAACAGAGGCCGTGCTGCCTCAAAGGGCAGAGAACAGGGCCAGAGCAGACTGCTCTGGGGACTGCACAGAGAGCTGCCATTCCAGATACTCCAGCTTTGCTTCCCTTATCACCCCTGCAGTGACGTGAGGAGCCTGGGCGATCCCACCCCCCTCTCCAGCCTCCTCTGACCCAAAACACATTACCCACCACCTTCGGCACCTTTCTGCCTCCTCCCCAGGGTTGAATTCACAGAGGAAATCTGTAAATAAAACCAAGGCTGCCTGGGAGAAAGGAGGCTTGGGTTTTGCCAACACAATGTGCAGTAAAAATATCTCTCTTTTAAGAGAGAGAGAGAGAAATCTGAAGACTCGAGATCAGTAACATGTAATTATCATCTGGTTTGAGTGGAGAGTTCTAATAGTTTCCAGAAAAACACAAGCCATGAACACGGAGTGCATTTTCCAAGGCAGAGAGATCTGTGCTCCAGCAGCGCCATCTTGGAAACTGTGCAGTCCTTGAGGCCTCCCCAGGCAGAGTGAGAAGCCACCAGCCTCCCTGTCTCCCCTCCTCACCTCCTTTGCCTTCCACACTGGACGGGAGGGCTTGAGAATAGAAACAGCCTGTGAACTTCGCCCCAGCAGGCTCAGCTCAGGACCAGGTGAATAGATATTAGACACACTAGAAGGTGCAGGGGAGATGTCTTAGCTTCTTCCTTGGGGATGGCAAAGCCTCCAGGTGGCAGGGACAGCAAGATCCCCGCAAATTTCTGTTGTCCTTTATTCTGAAGCAAGAGAACCCTAATTTTAGCTGGATGCATGGTGGCCCAAAATAGACTATCTTTCCCAGCTTCCCTTGTAGGTGGGGGCCACGGTACTAAGCTCTGACCTATAGGGTATTAGTGGAATGTATGTGCAACTTACAAGCTATGTCCTTTTTGTTGTTGTTGTCGTTTTGAGTCGGGGTCTCACTCTGTCACCCAGGCTGGAGTGCAGTGGCATGATCACAACTCACTGCAGCCTCGACCTTCGGGGCTCAAGCAATCCTCCCCCATCAGCCTCCTGAGTGGCTAGGACTATAGGTGCGCACCACCATGCCTAGCTTTTTATTTTTACTTTTTGTTTTTTGGAGATGAGGTTTCACTGTTGCCCAGGCTAGTCTTGAATTTCTGGGTGCAAACAATCCTTACCTGCAGTGAGACAGTCATGGCTCACTGCAGCCTCGACCTCCTGGGCTCAGGCGATGCTCCCACCTCAGCCTCCCTAGTAGCTGGGTCTACAGGCGTGCACCACCACTCTGAGCTACTTTTTTGCTTTTTGTGTAGGATCAAGATCTTGCTATGTTGCCCAGGCTGGTCTTGAACTCCTGGTCTCAAGCAATCCTTCCACCTCGGCCTCTCAAAGTGCTGGGAATACAGGCATGAGACATCACACCCAGCCCAGGATGTGTTCCTAAAGGCCCTTCTTCCTTTTCTGTTTTCCTGCAGGAAGGGATACAGATGTAATGTTTGGAGCTACGTAGCCATTTTAAAACTTAAGGCGCACCTGGGAATGGAGGCCACACATGGCAGAGCAACAAGATGGAAGGAGCTGGGGTCATTGGGGATCATCAGGCCCAGACTGCTACAGGGGAAAAAAGCCCCTGAGACTGGGCTTAAAGGCAGTCCTTAGAGTCGAAATGAGCTAAAAGATCTCATAAATTGAGAGGAGAAATACAATAACCCAACTCTTTAAAAGGAAGCCTGCACTTGGCGAGGTGAGAGTCTCCAGGAGGCTCCCAGCTTCGACCTCAGACAAGCCGCCGGTCTGATGGAAGGTGGAACGGCCCAAGCAACTTCTTCTTTTTCTTTCCCTCCTGCTCCTTGGTGGGTTCATTGGCTTCTCCTGGTACCCGTGGCCGTGTTGAGAAGACGCATCACACCTTCTAATTTACGGAAGCCTCGTGAGCGTGTACCCAGCGTGGATAGAAATGCTCTTTCTTGTGTATTATCTCTGTTTTACAGCTGGAGAAACTGAGGCTCAGGGAGGCGGTGCAGCTGGGGAGCCCTGGAGAAGGGGATAAGATGGAGCCCTTGTCTGGGAACCTCCTTGCGTGCTGGGCCTCCCCCACCACAGCAGTTCGCGGCAGAGCGGTCCGAGGCTGTCGGGTCCACGGGTGGCTTCAGGATGGGGGCTCAGGAGACGGGAAGGGCCATCCAATCACAGTCCAGATGGAGATGGGGGACAGGAAGCGTCATCCAGTCAGGTCGAGATGAGGGATGGAAAGAGCCGTCCAATCTCAGTCCAGATGGAGGCGGAGGACAGGAAGGGCCATCCAAGCCCTGTCCAGACGGGGGTTGGGGGACGGAAAGGGCCACCCAGTCACTGTCCGGATGGGGCTGGGGGACGGGCAGGGCCATCCAATCACTGTCCAGATGGGAGTGGGGGAAGGGAAGGGCCGTCCAGTCACGGTACAGATTAGGCTCAAGGAGGAGAAGGGCCGTCCGGCGCTGTCCGGATGGGGCTGGGGGACGGGCAGGGCCATCCAACCACTGCCCAGATGGGGGTGGCCGATGGGAAGGGCCATCCAATGACTGTCCTGATGGGGCTGGCGGGATAGGAAGGGAAGGGCCATCCAATCAGTCCAGATTAGGCTCAAGGGACGAGAAGGGCCATCCCGCCGCTGTCCGGATGGGGGTGGGCGACGGGAAGGGCCATGCAACCTCTGTCCTGATGAGGCTGGGGGACGGGAAGGCCGGTGTCAAGGCCAACCCTGAGGCCAGGCCGGTGGAGCACGAAAAGCGAAGCAGGAGGTTTAGCCTGAGCGTCGGGCGGGACCCGATTCCTCCCAGCAAAAATGAGAAAAGGAGGGATGGACCACAAGAACAGGGGATGGAGGAGGACGAGGCGGCGGGCGGGTGGGCGTGTCTTGGACCCTGAGCCCTCTTTAAGTCTAGAGCCTCCCATGGAGGGGGTGGGAGATCCCCCCCAAATCAGAGGGGACTGGAGCCAAGGTGGGGTTGAGCCCTGGTCGGTGAGCGGGCGCCACCCAGTGGCCAGACCGGGCACGGCGCCCCCTCACCCTCCCCCCGCCGTCCGGGAGGGGGTCTCTGCCTTGGGACTCGGGGCCCCACCCAGAGGGCGCCTCTGTCACCTCTCTCAACACCCCACGACCCTGCATTTCAAGAGTCATATTATCATTTCACGTGGAAATACACGTTTCTTCCGCTGTATGGAGACGGGTAATAAAAGCATTCCCGTGGCTTGCTGTCTTTATTGACTGGTCCCACACCCTCTGGGTCTCCACCTGGAAGCAAAAGAAATTATCCTTCGAAAGCCCGCCCCCAGGCCCGGCCCCGCCCCCGGCCCCGGAGATTGGATTTAATTGGTCCGGGCGGGGACTGGGCAGGGAGATTTCTGGCATCTGCCAAGACAGACCTGGGCCCAAGACCCCTCCTGCAGGAATGCAGGGTCAGGGGGGCCCAAGGAACGTGGACGTCTGCAAGCCCCCCAGACCCCGGCGGCTGGGACCTTTTCCTGAGCCCTGGACTTCAAGTCCAGAGGCTTCTGGGCTAAGCTCCCCATCCCACTGCCTGCCATGAGCTGGAAGGCCTTTGCAAGGACATTGCCCTCTGTTGGCTTCAGTTCCCCTTAGATAATCTGGAAGAGAACAGTGGCCTTAGGTTGCTTGCCCCTTTGGGGAATCTGCGAGAGCAATGGGCCCTTTTCCCAGAAGCCTGCCTGGGGTGACCCTCTGTGCCCCTGACCGTGGGTGGCACCAGGGTGCTGGGTTAACCCCTTTCGTCCTCATCACAACTCCAAGAGTTGGACACTTTGCACATGAGGAAAACAAGGCACAGAGAGGTTAAGGAATGTGCCCAAGGTCACACAGCCAGTAAATGGTGAGGTTGGGTTTGGGGATATTGACCACGGTGTCTTCGAGAAACTGGCACAGGAAGGCAGCTTCCTTTTTTTTTTTTGAGTCAGTTTCACTCTGACGCTCAGGCTGGAGTACAGTGGCATGCTCAAGGCCACCACAGCTTCAACCTGCTGGGCTCAGGTGATCCTTCTGCCTCAGCCTTTCATGTAGCTGGAACCACAGGCATGCACCACCACAGCCAGCTAATTTCTTGGTTTATTGTAGAGATGAGGTCTTGCCAAGTTGCCCAGAAGGTCTTAAACCCCTGGCCTTAGGCAATCCTCTCGCCTCTGCCTCCCAAAGTGCTAGGATTACAGGAGTGAGCCACTGTGCCCCGCAGAAGGCAGCTTTCTAATTGGAGACTCTGGGAACCCAATGCGATCTGTGGGCTGAGGGTGACTCACCGGTGACTTCCGGATATTACAGATCAGGGAACACAGCGGGGAGTAGACAGAACTGGTTCCGATACAGACTCTCTGTGTGGCCTTGGACAAGTGACCTCATTGCTCTAGCCTCAGTTTCCCCTCTAGCTCCTACCTTGTAGGAGAAAATGGAGGAACACACGAGATTGGAAAGCACACAGTAGGTGCTCATTAAAGAGAGTCATGCGGATACAGAAACAATCACAGGGCGTCCCCATCCCTCCCACCCAGGTGTCTTGGCCTTTGCACGGGGGGCCCCCTGAAGGGGTTCCTGCCAAGTCCAGCTCCTCCCTGACAACATCAAGTTGAACCCAGCTCTGTCTGCCTCAGCAGCGCTGCTTTCAATTTTGTTTCTTTCGAAATCCACACATAGAAGTTTCATTTTCTTTTTCCCCAGAAAGTTAATCTCGCCAGGCTGACGCGGCGTTTATTTCCGGGGTGTGAGCAGCTGACGCTGCCTGGTCGAAATCAGCATCCCTTCCCTGGTGAGTTCAGAGCTGCTGGAAGCCTCAGGCCGAGCCACTTAAGGACACCCAGCCTGGACCTGGCCCACCTTCTCTGAGCTGCAGGGCAGGGGCCTGAGCCCCACCAAGTGTCCCTGGGACCCTGCAGCTGCTGACAGCATGGCCGAGGCCCCTGCTGATCCGGGCCAAGAAGGTATGGCAGGTCTTCCTTCCCAGGGGCAGTGATGGTTCCCGGAGGGGACCTCTCCTTCTGGCTCCTCTCCTTGCGGTGATGGCAGCAGTGCTCTCCAGAATGGCGGTAGGAGGGAGGACAGCACGACCTCATGCCCTGAAGGTGTCTGTGCGCTTTTCTGGCCAAGCGTTCTGTATGCCTTTCTTGGTGGCTCCCAGGGGCAAGTGCAGTGGCGTTCCTGTTCACAGGTGGGATGACTGAGGCCCTGGAGGCGAGATGGCGAGCAGTGGTGCCGGAGTCTTGCAGTCGTGTTGAGGAACGGGGTTGCTTGATGGGCTCTGTGCGTGCCTGTGTTCCCTCGCTACCTTCTTTCCTAGACAAACATCCTGGAAGAGTGAGCGGTTGCTCTCCAGGGACGCCGCAGCAGCCTGTGGGCGGAGGGTGGCTCTGTGGCCTCGGGGTTTTGCTGTTTGGGTTTTGATCCTCACCGCGATCTTTGAAGCAGCTGCTGTTATCTCCACCTCACAGACGGTGACTCTGAACTCAGGCAGTCCCAGGACTAGGAAGTAGCAGGCCTGGGCGCAAGCCTGAGAAGTCAGCTTCGGGGTGAAAGAGGACAGGGATGGCCTGAAGGAGCTGTCAGACGATCGGTAGCTGGGGTCTTCCTGGAGCTCCTTCTCCTCAGGGCTCAGGCGCAACCTAAGGGACTAGCACCAGTTCTGACAGCTTTTCTGGTCATCCCAGTTAATTTTCCTTTTATTACCAACATCTGCTCCAGCACCCCTACATCCTGTACCCCAACACTCCAACACCCTAGCACCCCTACACCCTACACCCCAACAACTCTACACCTGATACCCCACACTCTAACACCCCAGCACCCCTACACTGCTACACACCTACACCCTACATGCCAACATTCCAACACTCCAACACCCTTATACCCTATACCTCTACACCCTGTACCCCGATACCCCAGCACCCTTACACCCTACACTCCAACACTCCAACACCACTACACCCCAACACCCCTATACTCTAACACACCAACATCCTAGCACCCCTACACCCTACACACCAACACTTCAACACCCTTATACCCTATACCCCTATACCCTACACCCAACACCCCAGCACCCCTGTATCCCTAAACCCTACACTCCAGTACCCCATGCTCTCATGTCCCCAAACCCCAGCACTCCAGCACCCCTGTACCCCTACACCTCTACTCCCCTATGTCCCTACTTCCTTGCACCCCTGCACCTGCTGCATTTCACAACCCCATCTAGCTGGGACCCTCGCAGGTCCTCCAACACAACACACCTCTGGCTCCACCTCTCCTCTGGGGCTCAGCGGAGCGGGAGGAGGCTGCCTGGGGGCAGGTTTTCAAGACTCCAAACTCTGCCAGATGCGGGGGAAGCTGGTGTGTCATCAGTTGCCGGGGGGTCCACGGCACCTGGGGGAGAATTTGGCAGGTGCAGGCGGGGTGCTCCCGGCAAGTCTGTCGATGTCCTGGCCACAAGGGCAAAACACACGCGTATACGCCCCTCCCCCATGGTGCGGCGGCCAGGAGCCCGCCACCTGGACCCTGACCAGGAAGCTATGGCTGAAGACAGGGCCGCCGCCCAGGAGGGGCGGGGTCTTCCAGGAAGGGCCCTGTGCTGCACCCCTTGAGGATTCTTGATGCGGAACCTTCCTGGGGACGACAGGGCCGCCATCCACAGTGTCCCTCTAGCTGCGGGGGCCGGGGGCTGCCAGCCCGGTGTCAGCCCCGACCTCACCTCCCAGGAGAGCAGCTGGTCTTGATCTTTTTTTAAAACGTAAGCTGACAGTTTTGACTCTTGCGAGCTTTCCCAGGAGGGGCAGGGCCGCTGGGAGAGTTCCTCCTTGATCTCACGAGGTCCTGCCTAGGGCTCATAAAACTTGGGCCAGGAAGCAGGGGTTCCCGCCAACCGGCCAGGGAGGTGCTGCCCGGGCCCTGCCCTGAATCAACTGGCCGACGTCTGTCCCTGGAGAGGACGGATCCGTTCACTCGCTCATTCACCTAGTCACTCATTCACTCAGCATCCATCTCCTGAGCACTCATGGTATGCCCAGCCCTGTGCTCGACACTGAAGGTGTGACAGCAAGCCAGGCCAGCCCGGCAGGGGACCCTTGGGGACATCCTGCAGCATCCCACCCACTCTGGGGCACAGGAGACAGCTTCCCAAAGGAGATGGCATCTGAGCAGGACCCAGAAGTTGGGTAGACACTGGACGGGTGATGGGGGGCAGCGCATGTAAAGGCCCTGGGGTGAGAGGGTGAGGAACCGAGGGCAGCACAGACAGGTGGGCACTTGGAGAGAAGTCAGGGGCACATGCAGGCAGGACAGGGTACTCAGCAGAGCCGGGGGATGCTGGGTGGAGGGAGGGTCAGAGGGAACCTGACTGGATCTGGTGGGCCCACCACTGATGTCCAGGAGCTGGCACTGGCGGGGGATCTGAGAGGAAGTCAGGAATGGCGTTTCCTGGGCTCTTTGGCGGGCAGCGGGGAAGGTCCTGCTTCTGGGTCCCTCTGGCCTGACTGAATAGTGACCCATCAATGGATGGCAAGCCCTGAGGGGGCTTCCCCAGGGAGGATGGACTTGGGATCAGAGGACACAAGGACACTCTCTTCCCTCCTGCTCCACCCTTCCACCCTCTCCTTCCCTCTGCCCCAAGGATGCCAAGACAGGCATGTTTCCACCCACCGTCTGGCACCTACCCTGGGGCATACACGAGGCTGGGCACCTCCTCGGTCCACCAGGCCATCCAGCCAGGGTCACTTCTGCTCTGCTGGGCATCTGCTGGGCCTTCCACCCTCTTCCTCTTGCCTAGACCCCACTCCAGGCAGGCAGCCCTGGCTTCCGGAGCCCCCAGGCTGGCTCAGCCATGGGGCGAGTGGCTCAGTCCCTCTCCCTGTCCCTCCTCGTCCCCAGGCCACCTTGAAAAGGCGATCCTGCGGGTGCTGACGGAGGCCAATGGCACCATGAAGACAGCCCAGCTGGTGAAAGAATGCCGCGTGACCAAGAAGGAGCTCAACCAAGCCCTTTACCGCTTGAAAAACAAGCAGGAAGTCTCCCAAGTGGCCCCCAGCACATGGCGTGTGGGCGGGGATGGGCTTGGAGGCAGCAGGGGTCCCGCACAGCTGGCCCTGCCTGGCCCCGGTAACTGGCCACTCCCAGTGGGGAACGAGGGGAGAGGTCTGACCCAGCAGGGGCCACCCTGGTGACAGACCAGCCCGGGTTCCAAGCCAGGCTCTGCCACGTGGGGACACAGGGGGTTGTGCCTCGATTTCTCTTTCTGGTACCCATAGGGCTGCTTTGCAGGGGCAGCCAGGAGGATGAGCTGCCTAGGGCTTGGCCCAGCGCCAGCACATAGTAGGTGCTCAGCAGAACCTTCAGGATCCTGACAGAATGCATGATGATGATGACAGCAATGCTATAGTGGCACAAATAACAGAATGCACACAGTGCTTCACCCACCAGGGCCCTGTCCCCGTTACAGTCAACAAACAGAAAGAGCTAACCAGCCCTCACATGGCCCAGGGGCGGGGAGGTGGGAGGTCTTGTTCCTCCCCCTTTTCTGCTCAACAGGAAGTTGAGGCCCAGACAAGTGACTTAGCAGGAAGCCACAGAGCCCCAAGGAGGCAGGGCAGAGTTCTAAGCAGAGTGTGTTTAACTCTGGGATCTGAGTCTGAAACTCCTGGCAGCTGGGCCCGGTGGCTCACGCCCGTAATCTCAGCACTTTGGGAGGCCAAGGCGAGAGGATCGCTGGAGGCCAGGAATTCAAGACCAGGCTAGACAACATCGTGAGACCTTGTCTCTACAGTAAATCAAAAATTTTAGCTGGGTATGGTGGTGCGCACCTATGAAAGGCTGAGGCAGGAGGATAAGCTCAGCTCAGGCGGTTGAGGCTGTGGTGAGCTGTGATCGTGCCACTGCACTCCAGCCTGGACAACAGAGTGAAACCCTGACTCAAAAAAAAAAAAAAGAAAAAAGAAAAGAAAGAAACTCCCTGGTCCCAGGGCCACCAACCCACTGTGGCCCACTCCAACCTGGTGCCATCTCCTGTGCCCACGCCCTGACTGGTCCCTCTCTCTCCAGCTGAGATGACCCAGCAAGATGCAGTTGCAGTTCCGGAGAATCCTGGCCCCCAGTTCAGCCAACAACGGCGTAAGCAGCTTAATTTCCTCAGCTCTGGGGACATTCCCCACAACTCCCAGCACCCCAAGGGCCCGAGATGTCACAAGTTTCAGGGGTCATGGCCCACCCAGACTGAGTCTCTGCCGGGGAAGACTAAATGCTGAAGTTGCTCTCCACTCACTGGGTCCCTCCTGCGTATCCGCCACGTACTGGGCATGGCAGGAGCACTGAGCGCTCACCCCATCCTCAGAACACCTTCTGCAAAGCTGTGTCCTGAAGTTGTCATCTTGAAGGGGCCTGGGGGCATGGGCTGAGGTCCCACAGAGGTGGGAGGTGGGGCAGGTGCCAACTCAGGCCCCTCCCTGACCCCCCGGCCATCCCACTTCCCAGAGGATGACATCTACCGGTTTCTGAAAGACAAAGGGCCGCACAGGGCCCTGGCCATCGCCCAGGCCCTGGGCATGAGCAGAGCAAAGGACGTCAACCCAGACTTGTACCAGATGAAGAATCGGCACCAGCTGCACTTGGACGAGGGGTCGAAAATATGGACGGTTTATCCCACAGGTAGGCCCTGACGCACGCCAGTGCTGGGCAGGCAGGGGGGCGGAAAGAGGCCACTGGCACAAGCACTTGGCCCTGGCCAGCGCTCTGCTGGGCACAGTGCCTGCCCTACCTTGGCAGAAGCTTCCAGTGGGCCTGCTGACAGTCCAGGGGAGGAGGTTCCAACCTTCCAGAAGCTTCCCGGTGGACCTACTGGCAGTTCACAAGAGTGGATTCCAACCTTCCAGAAGCTTCCAGTGGTCCTACTGACAGTCTAGGGGAGGGGGCTCCAACCTTCCAGAAACTTCCGGTGGTCCTGCCAACTGTCCATGGGAAGGGGGTTCCAACCTTCCAGAAGCTTCCGGTGGTCCTACTGACAGTCCACGGGGTTTCCAACCTTCCAGAAGTTTCTGGTGGGCCTGCCGACAGTTTATGGGAGGGTCTTCCAGGCGGGAGAGGCCTGCTGGTGGGATTAACCATGGAGGGCTTCCTGAAGGCGGAGCCCAAGGGCTGCAGTTGTAGAAGGCAAGGGGCTGGGAGTGGGCAGCCCACACCACATTTTATCAGCTCTGGGGTGTGGGGCCAGTCTGGACTTGGGGTAGTTTTCTGTGGGTACTTTGCCTAGCTTGGAGCTTCAGAGCTGGCAGGAAAGAAGGCAAGGCTGAACTTGGGTGCCTCAGGGGTGGCCCCGGGCCGGTTTATTCGTTGGGAACAGCGGGGTCTGGGCCCAGTGCCCACAGTACTTTCAGGAGTTTGCGGACGTGTTTTAATTTTCTTTCAAAATCAGAAGAACAAATGGATACTGTGTTAACGAGTATCTACCGATGAGTCCAGCCTGGGCTATTTTTGTCTTTATACCAAAACAATCATAAAAAGTGATGTTCATATTTTTATTATGGCAGGAAAGTCCAAGAAAAAAGAGCCACGGACCCGTGAGGGCAGCGATGGGGCCCCGTGGGATCCACGCAGGCGTGGCTAGAGGGGCAGGGCCACCTACGGCCCAGCCACGCCATCCGTGAGAGCATCCGCTCGACGGTCGGGACACCCCCCGTAGCCCTGGGAGAGACGTTCTCCCCTCTGGGCCTCAGTTTCCCCAACTGCAAAATGAGAAACTTGGTTCTGGAATCTGAATCGTTGTATCCCCAGTGCTGAGCTCTGAGCCCCACCTTCCCAATTCTGGCCTCAACCCCATGGAGCCAGCTCACCTGCCCACCATGCCCAAGGGGTTCTCAGCATCCTAGGGCAGGTCTTTAGGAAGCAATGCCTGTGACCGCAGCCCAGATCTGAAGCACTGCTGACAAGTTCAAGTCCTCAAGATGTCGTGTGAGCCAGGCATGACTCCTTGGCCATGGGCTGCCATCCTTTGGCTATTGTCCAAGGGAAAAGGTGGTCCAGGCTGTGGATGCCTCCCAGGGAGGGGGACCAAGGGCAGGGACAGCAACGTGGGGTCTCCCAGTGAGCAGTCCTGTGGACCAGGTACAGGGACACCTGTGGTGTCTCTTAAGCACCAGGTTCTAGGGCCCTACCCCGGATTCCCAGGATGGCACCTGGGAACTGTTGTAACAAACGCCCCAGGAGCATGTGCCACCTATGGGCATTTGGAACTCCTGACCCCAGAGAGGTGCAAAGGGATAGAGTGGGATATTATTTTGCAGAAGATTCTGGAAGAGGAATAGGAAACTCATCTGTTCCAGTTGTTTATCAGCAATGTCCGATCACTATGATCTGCCAGAATGGACCAAACAGCCACATTTCCATCGCAAACTCTGAGGCCACACAGATTGGACACGGGAACGTCATTGCAAAACAGATGGCCTGGGGGGAGAAAGGTAACTCGCCTGAGGGACTCTGGAGAAGGGACCTTGGCGGGGGTGGGGCAGGGAGTGGGGTTCAACCCAAGGGGAAAGGGCAGCTTCCCAATCTCTCTGGTTCCTTTATGGCCTTCCTCAGAATGAGGGGCCTGGATCAAACCTCTTCTGCTTCCCCTTCACTCTGATACGTTTCGTCTCATTTTCATTGGAATTTGATATTTTTCCATGAGAAACCACTAGATTCAGTCTCCCTTGGTAGAATGTCATAAGCCACAGGGAGTGACTGTAGCGTTTTATTTGTCCTGAGACACACTATTCCCCCCCCACATTTTAGCAGGTTGGAATTGGGATGCACCTTGCCACCTGTGTCACCCTAGTGTCCTTGAAATATGGCCTTGCAGATTGAGCCCTCACTCCAAGCCAGGCACTATGGCGAGAGGAGCAGGGCCACCTACCCGACCAGCCACGCCACCCACGAGAGCATTGGCCCAAGAGTCAGGACACTCCTGTAACTCTGGGAGGGGCATTCTCCATTCTGGGCCTCAGTTTCCCCAACTGTGAAATGAGGAACTTTGTTCTCAAATCTGGATAGATTCCCCAACTCTGAGACTCTGAGCCCCACCTTCCCAGTTCTGGCCTCATCCATGTCTGATTATTTAATGAACGCTGTTATAGGGCTTGCCTGTTTTTCTACCCCAATTTATTTAAAAACAATTCTGTAGCAGTTCCTTAAGTTGAAAACCCGAAGTTCACTGTAAAAGTTAATGCTGGGAAGATGAGACCATGTCTGAGGCGCTGAGCCTTGGATGTTGAGAGGCGTTAAAGGTGTGCTCGCGCCGAAGGAGACTTTCTCCTGATGGATCAGAGGACAGAGAATGGCTGGGAGTCAGAGCGAGTCGCTCGTTGTTTGGGCTTGCAAATGTTTCCGCAATGCCCAGGCATGGCCACGGTCACAAAAAGCTGAGACCCAGCACGGGCGGCTCTGCTAGGTCCTCCTTCTCCCCAAGCTGGAGCAGGAAGTGGTCAGTTCCCCATACGATGTTGTCTAGGAAGAGCTGAGAGACCTGTGTCCTCTGTCCAGCCAGGGCTATGTGTGTGTGTGTCTGTGTGTGTGGTGGTGAGGGGGAGAGAGGGCCCAACCTCTGGGGAAGAAGCCTGCAGTCACCTCCAGTGAGACTGTGTCCCCTGCCAGGCTCCTCGGCTCCCGGCTACCTCCCTCGAATGGCACTGGGTGTTTCCTCAACTCAGGGTCCCGCGGATGGCACCTGGGGGCCCCAGGACATCCGCTTGGAGCGATCCCTGCTCAAACGGGTGCAGCTGGGACATGGCAATGAGATGAGCCTGCACAGCACCCCATCTGAAGTCCCTGCCCACACCCCCTCGGGAAGCCCTCCAGGTAAATGAATGGAGGGACGTTCAGTCCTTGATGGGAGGGACTGGAGCCAAAGTCTCTGCAGGGAGAGAGGCATCATGGGAAATTCCTCTCCTTCCACAGGAGGCTGAACCACAGAGCAGAGCAGGTGGGGATGCCCTGCTACCCACTGCAGGAAGCCTCAGTTTCCTGGGCTCAGTGGGGCAGAGAGACAGTGGCCTAGGCAGGAAGGGCATGTGTGGGTGGTGGGGCGGCCAGGCCAGGGCTGGGCACTGCGGGTGACAGGGCTGCCGCTGGGAGCCTCCGGGAGGAGAGTGATCAGGGAGGCCTTGAGCGCCAGGCTGGGGTCTAGCGGCCCCCCTCCCGGCCTCTCTCTGCCTGACCCACAGTGTCGGCCACCCCGACCAGCGCTGGTGCCTCCTATGAAGTGCAGATGCCCCAACCAGGACCTCACCCTGAGGGGGCCGCAGCCCAGAAAGTCCACATCAAATCCTGCTCTCTGGAGGACGCCACCATTGGCAACAGCAACAAGATGATGGTCAACCCCAGGGTGGCTGGTCCAGGAGGAGCCACAGAGGAGCAAGGGGAGGATGCAGGTGAGCCTGAGGGCACAGTGGGCCCCTGTATGTTCTTTCTCCCCAACCTCCTATTCATTCATTCATTCATCCATCAGTCATTCACTAGCCTCCCATTTCCCCGAGTCTGGGAGGCAGCACAGGACGATGGCAAAGACCAGGGGTTCTGGTTGTACATCGCTGGGGTTCTCATCCCTCTCGGTGCCGGACCTCACCTGAGTCATTCAGGTCTCCAGGCCTCTGTCTCTTCATCTGTAAAATGCAGATGGTAAGAACAGCTTGCAGGGATTGCACAGTTATTTCAAGGATCAGATAAAATGTGCAGGGAGGCTGGGCTCAGTGGCTCAGCCTATGATCCCAGCACTTTGGGAAGCCGAGGCGAGTGGATTGCCTGAGCCTGCAGGCTCAAGACCCACCTAGGCAACTCGGCAAGATCTCATCTCTACAATAAATCAAAAATTAGCCGGGCGTGGTAGCGCATGCCTGTAGTTCCAGCTACTTAGAAGGCTGAGGTGGAAGGATCGCTGGAGCCCAGCAGGTTGATGCTGGGGTGGCCATGAGCATGCCACTGCACTCCAGCCTGGGTGATGGAGTGAGACTCCAATTCAAAAAAAAAATTAAGCAGGGAAAGTGCTAAGCACTGCACCTGCCACATGCTCAGGCCTTGGGGGCATTATGATCTTATCATGCCCAGGGAGTTGTTTGGGGCCTCAGGATCGGCCCTGGGAATAGGCTAGCCTGCTGCAGCACAGACCCCAGATGTGGCAGTGCCTGTGAGCTCAGAGTTCAGACCTCTCTCAGGTCCATGGGAGGAGCAGTCCAGGCTGCTCCACAAGCTTTCTGCAGACCAGGGCTCCTTCTCCCTCAAAGTTTGGCTGTCCAAGAGCTCGGTCCTCACCTCTAGGGTTGAACTTGGCACAGGAGGGGATGGGAGGAAATGACTGGAAAGACAGCCATGACCATGACCAAGCACTCCTGCCATGCCTGTGCTGATCCCAGGACCTGCCCTTGGTTGCAGGGAGGCTGGAAATGGCGCTGTGTCTGGCTTGTCTGAGCCCAGCTGAGACTGAGGGGAGGGAGTCCTACTGCCCACAGGAAGAAGGGGGACATTCTTCCTCACTCCCTGGGCTGCAGAATGGATGCTGTGTTAGCAGACACAAAAGCAACATTTGGCTCCTTTATGCCTTCATCAGAGCTCTTGGGTGATGGGGTGCATTGTCACCAGCGGTAATACTCTGAAAGGAATCCTTCTCTGAGCAGTAGGTCTCAACAGTTGGCTTAAAACATCCAGTAAGCTGTGCTGTCCGCAGACGTGCCATCACCCGAAGGGAGCACAGGCAGAGCAGGTCTGGCCCTTCTTGCAGGCTCCAGGACTGGGGGACAGTCTGTGAGTCTTGGCTCCAGCCAATAGTCACAGCCACACCTGCCTCCAACAAGAGCCAGCCTGTCCTTGGAGCTCAGCCAGGTGCTGACTTCTCTCCAGCGATGAGCATCCTGGGTGGCGTCTTCTTCCTTGGGAGGCTCTTCCATCCGCATGGCAGTCTGTGGCTCAGTGTTGCCACCTCCACCCATGATCTCAGGTGGATCTTCTGGAGAACTCACAGCAGCTTCCCCGCCAGCACCTGCTGTGTGGCCTTTTGCTTCGCGGAGACGGCTGCTTTCCTCAAACCTCGGGAACCAGCCTCTGCTGGCTTCCAACTTTCCTCCTGCTTCCGCCTCCCTTCTCTTGGCTTCCCCAGGACTGAGGAGAGTCGGGGCCTTGCTCTGGATGAGGCTTTGGCCTGAGGGGTGTCAGGGCTGGTGTGCGCTTTTCTCCAGATCCTGAAACTTTCTCCATACCAGCAGCAAGGCTATTTCGCTCCCTTACTGTACATGTGTTCGCTGGAGGAGCACTTTTAATTTCATTCCAGGACTCTCCCTTTGCATTCGCAGCCTGGCTGTTTGGCACAGGAGGCTAAGCCTTTGGCCTGTCTCAGCTTCCGACCAGTCTTCCTCAGACGCTGACTCGCATCTAGCTTTCAATTTAAGGCGAGAGACGTGCAACCCTGCCTTTCCCTGAACACCCGAAGGCTCCTGCAGGGTCCTTCACTGGCCTAATTTCATCATCATCTTGTCTCAGGGAAGAGGGAGGCCCGAGGAGAGGGAGAGAGACTGGGCACGGCGGGTTGGTGGGGCAGTTGCAACACATGCATTTATCAATTAAGTTCACCATCTGGTGTGGGCACAGTGTATGGAGCCCCCAAAACAATCATAACAGTGACATCCGAGACCGTGGATCACAGCCCACCACAACAACTGTCATAGTAATGAAAAGGTTGGAAATATCGTGAGAGTCACTGGAATGTGACACAGACACAAAATGAGTGCACGCCATTGGAAAAACAGCACGATGGACGTGCTTGATGAGGAGTTGCACAGACCTCCCACTCGTAAGAGACACAGCATCCACAAAGTGCGTGAAGCAGAATAGTCAGGCAGTGCTGTGGGTAGGTCAGCTATAGCTTCCTCCTCTTGGCAGTGGGACCTCATCTTGAGAAGCACAAGGCCCCGGGTGTTGGATTTTGTTTGAGAGAATGGTGGGTCAGAGGCAGTCAGTGCTGGAGTGTGTGAGGCCATCTTCTGGATCCCTAGGAGGACTGGGGGAGCCCTGGGGTGGGGGCTTGTAGCTGTCATTCCCGCTCCCCTGTCTCACTGCTGTGAACTTGGCCAGGACAGGCCACACTATCTGCACGGCCTAACACAAAGTGGAAGGCATGTCCCCAGTCAGGATGATATGCTTTTCAAGACGACAACAGCAGACATTGAACTGAGCTCCCTCTCCTCCAAGGGTGGGTCCCCATGGCACCGTCCAGGGCGCTCGCCTGTGATACTGACCACCCCACCTCTTTCCCCAGATCCTGGTCCTGCAGCCATACCAACCAGAAGCGACATCCCTGGTGACGTGGGTGCAGCTGTCCCTGACAGCATCTCGGTGCTCGCCCCCAGGATGGAAGCTGTGACTCTTGGGAGCCAAGACCCCGAAGTCACAGAAGGGAGTCACTGCACAGACAAAACCCCGGACTCTGGAAGCCAGAGGGGAAGAAGGAATCAGAGCAGACAGCCTCAGGCAGACACGCTCGGCACACGCTAGAGGACCTCGGTCGGGTGCCTTCTGCGTTCCACAGACGTACTTCTCACCCACTTGCTTCCTGACACATGGCTCGTGTGAGCCAGATTTTAGGGGTGGGCTCAGGCCAGGCCTCCTGGTGGCTAGGGGCAGACTAACAGGGGCCACCTTGGGGAGCAGGGTGGGTGAAAGTGAAGCTGAGCCAGGCTGGCCCGGGCTTGCCTTGAGCTGTCTTCCATTATGGTCACCTGCAGTGGTTGGAATGTGTCCCGCAAAAGTCCTGTTGCAGCCTCACAGAAATGCTATGATAGGAAGAGGTGGGGCCTGTAGGAGATGAGCAAATCCTGCAGGCAAATGGGATCGGTGCCCTCACAAAGGGCTCACAGGAGTCTCTGTGTCCCGTCTGCCTGTCCCCCGTGTGAGGACGCAGCAACACAGTGCCCTTGGCAGACACAGAATCGACCGGCACCTTGATCTCAGCCTTCCCAGACCCCAAGCCTGTGCACAATAAATCCCCACTGCTTGTAAAGTGCCTGGCATGGGGCATTTTGTTCCAGCAGCCTGAAATGGCTCAGACACTATCTGCTCTCTTCTCACTCAAGACCTGACTGCTTTGAGGCCCACTGTGGCCTCCTGGCCTCTTGACCACCTGACCTTTCTAGAAGCTTCTCTCCTCAGCCTTGACCTCTCAGGATGTGTTAGCTGAACTTCCAGAGAGTACATTCTTCTCCCCCAGCCCCTCCCCCACCCCAGCCCCTGGCAGCAGTCATGGGTCAGGTGACCTCTCCCAGCCAATCAGCAGGGAGTGCGTGTTACATACCAGCCACAACCAGCCGCTGGGACTGAGTTCCCTTTGGAGTATGGGCGCTGTGACATTTCCAGAACCAAGGGGCTGGGGGAGGCCTGGCGGTCACTCGGGGAGGATGACAGAGAAGGTTGGAGGGCGGAGGTGATCAGTCAGGCAGGGCGACTGTGGAACAGGCACCGTACCACCCTTCACATGCACACACGTGCACGCATGTGCACACGTGTACACACACGCACACACGTGCACACACATGGCCCTCTGTCTGCTGGCCTCCGATGTTACACCCATCCCTCGGGCAGGCCTTTCCCACACACTGCTGTGTCTCCTCCACTGGCCCTTGGGAGCCCAACACCCAGAAGCCCCTGAGGCCAATCTACCGTGGTGGAGGGATGAGCTCATCACAGGGCCTCAGTACCAAGGTCACTGAACAGATCTGTGTCCCCTTGCCCAACTCAATTGGGAGGGCCTCGGGGCAGATGTCTTGGCATATTGACCAACACACAGAACTTACAGTTTGTTTGCTATGGGGACTCCCAAGACATCGCTCGAGCTCCTGGATCCAGTCAGTCCTGAAGTAGGATCTATCTTTGCCCTGGCCCATTAGCAGAGCCGGTAAGTCCCCTTAGTGCTGAATCCAGCTCCCTTGGGATTTCTGTTTTGCACTGCAGCTTGCCCTTCTCCCCCCCCCCCTTACGTCACTGCTCCTCAGTTGAGACCTCACAGAAAGACTTGGGAGCTCCCAGGCTAGCCTGGTGCCTCCTCCCTGCCCTGAGGTCTCATGTGCAGCCCCTACCATGCCTGCACCTCGCCGCCCTGCCATTATTGCCCGATTTCGTCTTTATCTCTCAGGGCTCCTTTGATTGTAGATGACAGAAAGCTGGGACTTGCTCAGCCCAAAAAAGGGATACTGGCCCTTCTAATAGGCAAGTCCAGGCACAGACTCTCCTGCGGGAATGTCTGGATCCAGGAGCTCAGATAATGTATTAGAACTCAGCCTCCCTCTGTTTCTCTGCTCTGTTTTCTTCTGTGTTTGTAAAGATGGCCCCTGACAGCTCCGGGCCCCCTGCACCAGCTTGGTCGTCCACTAGAGGAGCTCACTTTCCAAACAGCTCTGGTCACGTGCCCATCCCCCAACCAGTTATTGGCCGGAACAATGGGATGCTTTGATTGGCTAGCTGGTGTCACATGACTCATCTCTGGCACCAGGAGGAGGATCAGCCAATCACCTGACCTGGCGGTGAGGGATAGGTTCTCTAAACTTGCCAGAATGCAGACGCTGGACAGGTGAGACCCTCTGAAGTCCACTGCGCTCCCCAGCCTTGGACGGTGAACTTGCTGGGCTCAGCAGCCTGCCTTTGACTCTGACTCTCTGACTTTGACTCTGGGCCTTCAGGGCCCAATGTACATGGGACAGGATCCTTCATTCCCTGCAGACCAAGCCCGAGGGAGAAGGAGACAAAGCCCTGCCCTCCTGTCCCCCACGAACCGAGAAGGTACACACACCTATGGGCAGTGAGTTCTGAGCAGGCATAACCCCAGGGGTTATGGGAATTTGGGACAGGGTCCCCGACACAGCTTGAGGAATCTGGTAATTTTTCTGGAGGAGGTGAAAACTTTAGACCTCGTTCTTCAAGACCAGGCAGAGAGAGGCGACTGGGTGCACCATGGTCTGTGTACTGCCAAAGAGCCCAATAGGAAGAAGAGAGAATGGTGGTCACTGGCAAGAGTCTCTGGGGCTGGACCACGGGCACCTGGGAATTTGGCCTGGACATCCGGCCCCATCCAAGCCCAGCCCACAGGGAGACCCGGACAAGCCACACAATGAGATACAGTCACCGGATTCATGATGGGGCTGGCGGAGTTGTCCCACGAGCTGGAATTGCCCAGCCCAACTGGACCAAGTTGTCTCAACCTCCATGCCGACCTGGGACCCCCCAGCCGTTCTCTCATGGGGTGTCCTGTTTGCACACAAGAGTCGCCAGATGTGGGGGATTAATGCTGGGCTTGGCAGGGGGTCTGGGAACTGTCCTCCTCCAGCTCAGAGCTGCAGATCCTTTGCCTACCTCAGAGCCTGGGCCTGTGACTAGCCACCCCATGCCAGCAAGGAGTCAAAACACAGCTCCCACCACAGTGCAAACGAAAACACTCATTTCTCAGCAAGATTCCCCATGTAATTAATTGGTCATAAATACACAGACAAAGCATCACTGGCAGCTAATGGGGCTGGAGGTGAAGGTCAATGCTGGTGTCCTCGGGAAGGAAATTAACTAGCGGCCCCTGAAAGCCAGAAGGATTGAATCCCTCCCCGCACCCCCGCCCTCACGCGCAGTGGCACATCCGCACCGGCCCCTCCCTAATGTCATGGCTTCCAAAACCACCAACTCGCTCACTGGCTCAACTCTGCACTCTCCCCCAGTGTCTCTCTCCTCCTCTGGCCTCATTTGTGGCGACTCAGAGCAGAGAGGAGTCCAGGGAGTAATTCAGAGACATTCTGGCCTTGAGTGTCAGAAACCAAGCTCACCCAGTCTTAAACCCAAGGCAGATTTCATTTGCTTAAGGAACTAGAAAATCAAGGCATGCTTTGGTTCAGGAATGGCTGCATCTAGGAGCACAAGTCTTATCTTCAGTCTCCTTTCTCTCCACCTCTCTGAGAGACTCTCCACGTGGCCCCAGCCACCCAAGGCTTATGGTCTGCCAGCTAACAGGCCAGCAAAAGGAGTCTGCATCAAGCCACATGCTGCTGGGTGTGTCCCAGGGAGAGTTCTGATTGGCTGTGCATGGGTCACATGTGTATCCTTGAACCAATCAGGAAGAATGGAGTGCTCCAATTGGCTTTTGTGGGGCCCAGTGTGCTCTCCCATGGGAGGGGGCGGTGAGGTCCTGCATGTGGAACCCCGGGGGAAAGGGCTGCTGAAAAACTCAGGTGCTAGCTTCAGGGATTGGGGTATGGTGTTTCCAGAATTCTCCAAATGCAGAAGGACTTTCTCTAGGGGAGGAAAAAGAGTATCCTTCACATGAGGGACGATCCTGGGGATGAGGCACATGGCAAATTCATGTAGAGGCTGAGGAGGCTGAGACCTTGCCATGGTTCCTGGGGGGGTCAGTCTCACACCTTTTCCCTGCCTGCATGCTGAATGCATGGGGAACAGTGGACTCCTATGGAGCTGGCAGACACCAGGAACAGGCGTGACCCTGAGAACAGGCTGTGATCCAGGCTGCCCAGCCCGCCTGTGTCTGTGGTCCAGCAATCTGGACCTCTCTGTGCCTCTTTCCCTGCTTTGTATGACACCAGCATCCCTCCTTTGCCCTCCCACACAGTGCTACGGGGTCAAGATGAAATTTCACTTGGGGAGTATGCATGGCAGGCTAGGGTGGGGGACACCATGAGTGGCCTGTGAACGACAGGAAACCCACTCCCATGGCTGTTATTTATTCAAAAAGGTATTTTCACAAGACATTTGAGAAAAGCTTCCAATACGAAGGTCAGACAAAAAGCAAATAAAACATAAAAGAGGAGCCATGAGGAAGTAGAGATGATGCAGTGAACAGAAGAGGACATCAGAGCTGTCAGTGACACCCTCCAGGGAGGAGAGGCCTCACCCAGAAATGAGAGTGATTCGCTCAACGAAGGACATTTAGGAGAATAAGGAGGAGCTCTTTGGCATTAGACGGATGAAAGTGGCCAATTTTATTTTACTTCATTTGTTATTTTTTCTTTTAAGTGGGCATCCCATTCTAAGAAGCTAAAAAAGTTTTTAAAAGCAATAGAAGTGTTGGAAGAAAAAATTGAGAAAATGTTTTCCATATGGTAAAGATTTGTTTATGGACAGTAACAGGACAAAAGAGAAATGCACAGGGTTAGTGGAGTCATCCCTTAAGCTCATGAGTAGAAAGTGTGGAGAATGGAGGTGCACTTTACTTTAAAATATTTAAAAATCCTCAAAATGGAAGGCCATGAATTTCTAGATGGAAAGAAGTACTTTCCTAGTACAGAGACTATAAAAGATCCACCAAGGGACCGGTTACGATGAAAGTTCAGAAAAGCAGAGAACAAGAGAAGATTCCAAAAGCTTTCAGAGACTGGGCACAGTGGCTCACATCTGCAATCCCAGCAATTTGGGAGGCAGAGGCGAGAGGATTGCCTGAGCCCAGGGGGTCCAGACCAGCCTGGGCAACATGGCGAGGCCTCGTCTCTACAATAAATTTAAAAATTAGCCAGCTGTGGTGGTGTGCACCTGTAGTTCCAGCTACTTGGAAGGCTGAGGCAAGGTCAAGATTACGGTGGCCATGAGCGTGCCACTGCACTCTAGCCTGGGCAACAGAGGGAGACCCAGACTCAAAACAAAGCAAAGACTTCAGAGATCAAACAAAAATGGTCACATACAAAATATACTGGCGCTCACAAGGCATAGGACAGCTCACTAGTGACACAGTGAGGGAAGAAACGCCTTCAGAATCCCCGGGGAGCGCCGTCACCCTGGCCTTGCTGTCCCCTGCAAAGCACTCACCAGGACAGAGGGTCCATCAGGGTACTTTCCAGGAAAATGGCTGGAAGGTTTTCCTCCTACAGCCCATTTCTCAGGAAGAGGCTGGGGACATGCGCTCCTGAAACAAGAGGAGAAGCCAGGAATGAGAACTCCCAAACCCGATGCTGCCCAGAAAACAAATAAAGGGACAGGCCCTGGCCTGGTGTTGGAGGTGGAGGGCATGGGGGGCTGTGGGCATGAAGCTTCAAGTGGGAAAAATGACACCAAGAAGATCTTTGAAAATACGGTCAGCCCTTCATGCCAGTGGATTCAGAGGATCGAAAATATCGGGGGGAAGAAGGAAGGCCACATCTGGGCTGAACACATACAGACTTTTTTCTTGTCACTATTCCCTAAACAATACAGCCCCAAAACTATCTGCACCGTGTTTGCATCGTATTAGGTTTTATATATAATCTAGACATGAGTACACAGCACAGGCAGGGCGCAGTGGCTCACACCTGTAATCTCAGCACTTTGGGAGGCCGAGGTGGGATGATCGCTTGAACCCGGGAGTTCAAGTCCAGCCTGGGCAAAATAGTGAGGCTTCATTTCTACAAAGAATAAAAAAAATTAGCTGGGCGTGGTGGCACTCACCTGCAGTCTCACCTACTTGGGAGGCTGAGGAAGGAGGATTGCCTGAGCTCAGGAGGCCGAGGGTGCAGTGAGCCATGATCGCTGCTGCACTCCAGCCTGGGTGACAGAGTGAGCGAGACTCTGTCTCAAAAAATAATAATAAAAAGTTCGAGGAAGGGTATGTGCAGGTGATATGCAACTCCTGTACCATTTTATGTCAGGGGCTTGAGCCTCCATGGATTCTGGTGTCCTCAGGGGGTCCTAAAACCACACCCCCATGGATACCGAGAGAGGTCTGTATATGTTCAGACATTTGTTAAAAACTGTGACTAAAACATTGCAGATTTATTGACACTTTGGAGTCAAAACCAAAAAGTGGCACTCCCTCCCACCCCCGGCTGTGTGTTGGCTCTTGCAAACAGGTGGGCTTCAGGCAAGGCCTCTTCCAAGCAGCTCCGTGTGGTCCAGGGCCTGCCCTCCCTCCATCACTCAGTTTGGCTCCCTATAGACTTGGCGTTCTCAGACTCCCCATGGAGCCCCTCCAGCCACCACACGTCCCACCCTGCTGGCTGCAGAGTGACTGTGGTGGCTCCAGACCTCATGTTCCCATAGTGTAGCCAGCCCTGGGCGGTTCTCAGGGAGCTCACTGCCGAAAGGGGTAAACGGAGGCGCAGGGAGGTTAGATGATTGCCTAAGGGACGGAGACAAGGTCTGAACCTGGAGCCGGTGCTCTTAAACATGCGACTATTACTGAGGAATTAGCATCACAGCTGGCTCTCCCCACCTGGCCCCCCTCTTGCGGTCAGCGCCCCTCAGTGTCTCACTCGCTCATTCCCCCACCGCACCCCAGGGTCCTCTGGCCTTCGCCGGCCGCCATCAGCTGGGTGTCCGCCGGCTGCTGGGGAAGCAGGCCAGCAGGGGAAAAGCCAGGAGGCCCCAGAGCAGGGGCATCAGATGGCGGCCGCAGAGTCCCTGACAGACCTGGCCGCCCGGTTGGCCTGCAAGTGGGGGCAGGCGGTACTCTGCAGGGCGTCTGAGAGTCGAGGGGAGACCTGGCTCTGCCTCCCTGTTGGGGACCCCCACCCCCTGCAGCCTCCTTGCCAGTTCCGCCCTTCTCTCTCTCTCCTCTTCCTTCTAGAGGGAACTTCTGTGATGACATTGGGCCCCCCAGACGGCCGGGGATGGCCTCCCCATGTCAGGATCCCAGACCTCCTCACCTCTGAGAAGTCTGTTTCTCCCTACAAGGGAACGTGTTCTCAGATTCTGGGATTGGGACGCAGATGTTGCCGTGGGGTTTATTCCACCCCCGTGCTGCTAAACATCCCCCCAAGCACAGGACAGCGCCCCGCACCCCCCCAGCCCCCCGCCCAGCGAAGAATAATCCAGCCCAAAGCGTCAGCAGCACCAGGCTGGGAAAGTCTGCCCTAGGTGATGGTGACGCTGTCATTATCATGGGCATGAAAGAACAGCCTGGACGTCTGTAGCCCACCGTAACCTCAGGTGAGTCCCGCCACTCTGACCCTCAGTGTCCTCCTCTAACATGGGGCAAAGATAAGAACAGCACCTGCCTCATGGGAGCGGTTCTAGGATTAAGGGGGCCCTCAGCCCTGGAAGGGACATCCCCCCCACCCCCGACGATGATTGATGGGCAATCTCTGGGGGACCCTGGGCGGCGGGGGGGGCTGTTTCAGGAGCTCCCGGCTGCGCCGTCTGGGCCTGTCCCACTGGGTACGCCAGAGCAGCCTGCAGCCACAGCGGTGACCCAGGTGGTCTCACGCGCGCCATCCTCTGGCGGGTCCCGGGAGGACGAGCGCGGTGCCGGCCTGGCCGGCCTCTGCGCCCAAACTGTCACAGCTTTGGGCCGAGCGCCCCCTGCTGGCCGCCTCCCGCCAGGCGGGGCTGGCCAACTCCAGGGCCTGATGGGGACTCCTGTCCCTTCCTCCAAAGCGGCCAGACTCGCGACGTTTCCCCCATGGTTTGGGGCCCAGAGCCCGTCCACAGACCCCACGCGAAGTCCCTGCTCTGCCCTCCCTTCCACCTGCTGCCAGCGCCCCACATTTGGGGGAAGGGGCACAAACCCAGCGCCCTGCAAGTGCTGATTCTCTCCCTTGTGTGGAATACCCCTGCCACCCGGCCCCTCACCAGAAGGCTCCAGTCCAGCACCTGCCAAAGCCCCAAGGGGATGACCTGCAAGCTCCCTGTAGTGTCACAGCCCTGAGCCGCCCGTAGGGGCTGGTGCTCATAAGACTCGTTGTGTCCTAACTCACTGAATCCTCCCACCAACTCCACAAACACAAGAGTTTTTATCCTATTTCCCATGGTGAAAACATGGAGGCACAGAGAGGGTATGCTGCTTTCCCAAGGTCACACAGCCGGTGAATGGCCCACTAGGAATAAACCCAGGGTGCAAAGTGAGTGCAGGCTAGCCCAGGTGTGGATGAAAACCCACACTGTGCTTGGGAAGCGCTTCCTGTCTGCTGGTGGGGAGCAGGGCTGGGACGCCCCTGGTGGGGGTGACTCCCCTGCAGGTCTGGAAGGGCAGCAAGCCCACCTGGGCACACAGGCAGCGCCCACCCTCCATGCTGGCTCACCTCGTGGGTGGGCGCCTTCCCCATCTGCACAGGCCTGACAGAATAAGCCCGGACTGCCCGGAGTTCAAAGCAGGGCCCCACCCTCCTCCGCTGCATGGCCCTGGGCAGATGCCTGGTCTCTCTGTGCCTCAGTTTCCACATGTGAACAGTGGGATGAGCACCGTCCCTCTCTCACACAACTGTTTTCGGGGTGGATCGAGCCCACATCTGGCTCGCTGGAATCATGGCTGAGGGTGGCTTTGCCCCACCGACCCCATGCTGAGCCAGCCCCTCCATGGCTTCCCTTCCGGGCCCGTCCTCCTCTGACTCCTGGTCTAGCTGAGCCAGGAAGGACTTGAAGCCACACCGGCCCAAGCTGGCCCCCGGCAAGGCCTGGCAAGCGGCAGCCTCTGGGCTGACATTCCCCCCCACCCCGACGATAGTTGACGGGCAGTCTCTAGGGGACCCTGGGCGGCGGGGCAGGGGGTGTTTCAGGAGCTCCCTTGGACCTCAGCACGCCCCCTCCCCTGCACCCCCCAGCCTTGCCCCTACAACACACAGAGCGCAGCACCTGGGCCGGCCAGGACTGCAGACACGGCAGCCACCCCCATCTCACACCCACACCCCCACAACCACACTCTGCGAGTGTTACCTCCTCCCACCCAGTCCGGGGTCACGGACACAGGAGAAACCCCCAACCCAGGAAAACCTCTGCCAGGCCTGGACCCCGAAGGGCTCGACCACTCACCGGATGTGGATGTTGGAAGCGTTGTTTAAACCTCCCTGAGCCTCAGTTTCCCTGTCTGCAAAACAGGAAGTTAAATGAGATCATCCGCGGAGAGCCCTGGAGCAGGGGTCACCTGTTGATGTCAGGGGATGTGGTTGTGTCCTCATGGTGCCCATGGTTCCCAGCACAGCCCTGGCCTCATGGACAGGAAATGCTTGATCTGGCTCCTCAGGACTTAATGACACCCTGAAAGTGAGTCTCCACTACGACCCCAGGGAAGCTTTCCCGGCCCCCTTCTGCAGGGGACGAGAACAGGCCCCAGTGCCCTGGCCGGTGATGCGACCTTAGAGCTCTTGGCTCCAGCCTGGGTGGGAGTCCCTGGAAAGGGAGCAAGCCTGAGAGTGGCCAAGGCCGAGACGGGCTAGGGCCTGCACACGGTGCTTCACAGAGGACACCTGCAGGACGCCAGAAGCAGCCCTGGGGGCCAGCACCCTGCCGTGCACCCACTGCTGCGTGTCCATCTGAGGCAGCGTGGACCCTCCAACTCCCGGGGTGCCCCGTGGTGAGCACCAAGCACTCCAGATGTTCCTGCCTTCCAGACTCAGGAGGCTTCGGGGCTTGGTCCCTGGCGCCATGATGTCTGTCCCCAAGTGTGAACTTGTCAAGACCCCTTCTCTCCAGAGCAGAGGACTGGGAAGCTCCAATACTCCTCAAAGGAAGCAAAACTTAAAGACAAATAAAATAAACAAGCTCTGCAGAACCCATGCTGCTCCTGACACGGCCGAGCTGCAGGGCTCCGGGGCCCGCCACCCCGGCCACGCCCCAAGGCCAGGCGAGGTTCAAATCACGCTGCCAGGCACATTCCCTGACACGACAGACTCCCACCATCTGGTGGCGCGTGGGCACCACCCCAGTAGGTCACAGACGCTCTAAAGGGCGTGGCTCACTTTTTGACTTAAAAAGTACCTGAATGAGTGGGGAAAAGTCTAGAAGGAAATCAGGGCATGCGGGAAGAAAGGCTTGCTCTGGGCGTGAAATCCCCGATGACTAGTTTCTTTTGGCTCCGTCTGGGTTTTCCGCTGTAACTGCAAGGTGCATGTATTAATTGGGCAGCCGCAAACCTCTACAAAAACAGAAAAGACCCCTGCAGACTGGCCTCCCGGGTCCTGGGTGGGCTCCGGCTTGGTCCGAGGTGGCTGCACTCAGGCCACCAGGTGGCGCCAGCGGCCATCTTTCTGCAAACTGAGCCCAAACTTGGCATTGCTGGGCAGAGGAGAGAGTCGTGGATGCCGCCCTCTGCTGGGACTCAGCCCTGGACCTCTGGGGTGGGGACTGACCCTGAGATCCCTTCCAGGTTGGAGGCTCTGATTCTAAGACCTGGCCCCCACCCATCTCTGCGGACCCTCACATTCCACGTTAGATAGTTCCTCTGCAGAGCATGGTGACCATTCGGCATGGGTCACCTGCCCCCAGGTGTGTGGCCTCAAAATGACCTTCATTGTCTGCGTCCAGTCTCTGCAGAGGGTTCCGGGGTCCGTCTGTCCTGGCTGCTTCCCAGGCTCCCCTGGGATCCCTCTTCTGCCTCGTCCGTCCATGGCCTCTGGGTTCAAACGTCCCCTCCTGGGAGAGACCGTCGCCCCTCAGGTACTCTGCCTCCTGGTGTGTTTATTCCCAAGCACCAGAGTGACCTGCGGTCATGGTATTTCCCTCTTTCTTTAATTACAGTCTGTCCCCTGCACTCTCAGCCCCACCAGGGCAGGGGTTCCTTGCGTCATTCAAGACCATCTCCCAAGTGCCAAGGTCGCCTGGCCCACAGTGGATGTTCAATACTCGTTTCCGGAATGAATGAATGAACGAATGAATGAATGAATGGAGGCGCTCCTGCTGGTGACTGACGCCTATGGGTCTGGAAAACCAAGCTGTCCCTTGGGGCCTTTCAGGGTCTGGCCCTGCCCACGTCTTCACCCCAGTAAACCTTCTCCATCAGTCGCACCCAGATTGAATTGTCCAGTCCAGGGGCTGCTCTTCCCGGCCCCTGTGCCTCTGCCCCTTCTCAACCCTGCCCCTGAACTCTCCTGTGAAGGCCACGCCTAACTGCCGCCTCCACCCTGCAGCCTCCCCAGCCCTTCCCTGGATCAACCTCTCTCTCCCTGTCCTGTAAGCTCCACCCTCCGTCTAGGGGCCCCCGTGCTCAGTCTCAGGCATCTGTGTCTTCCCAAGCGGGCAGCACCTTCTTCGATCCAGCCTATGTGGTGACCCTCAGCCCTGGGCATCTGCTGAGGGACTGGGTATAAATGCCAACTTCCCGGGTGTGGCCGGGAATTCAACAGCTCCTCCCAGCAGGCTGTGGCCGGCTTGGGGCCCCCCCCACCCTACTTGGTCCAGGGCAGGCCACGGGGTGGGACTGAGAACAGAGAAGGAGCACTTCCTGTCCCCGGGCCTTTGCGGGACCTGGGGCTCAGTGGACATCACAAGCCCGGTCCACCTTGTGGGTTGCATTTGCCCCAGAGGTGCCTTGGTGGTTCAAAGCCTCTCCCAGTTGTGGAGCTGTGGGCAAGTGCATGTCTTCTCTGGGCCTGGTTTCCCACTGGCACCGACCTCGCAGGGTTAGGGCGTCAGGGAGCACAACACCTGTCGTGTGGGGGCAGACAGAATACAGAGGAAGTGGGTCCATTTGTTAGGTGGAAAAAACTCAGCCCAGAGTGAGCCCTTGAGTGAGGCACATTTCTGCCGAAGGAGGTGGCAAGTGCATGGGACAGGCTCCCCTGGGAAAGGCTCACCCCTTACCTGCCACTTGCCTGCGGAGTGACCCTCCAAGTCTCAGTTTCCTCATCTGTAATGAGGGAACCCCCTCCTTTGTCACCCCGTGGAGGAGGACTGTGTGTGATAGTCGCACGTCTGTTTCTCCCTTTTGCAGTGAGATCCCCAGGACCCTGCGCCTTCTCACCTTTCTGCCCTCACCTGGAGGGCCCTGGACGCCGTCTCTGTCCCTGTCTTCTCTGGTCCCTGTGCCCGGCCAGGATGGCCCTGTCCCTGCCCCCGCTGTGATCCCTGGACAGGGCCATTGCTGCCAGGATGCATCTTGGAGTTTCTAGGGGCCATGTTCGGGCCCCGGGAAGGTGGGACATCCCGTAGACCCCACGGTCTCCGAGCCCACTTCCTCAGCTGCCAGGTGTCCCCATACAGAGTCAAGTGTGGCCTCTGGACCTGGGCTAGTGCTCGAAGCTCACTGACCGCAGGGGACTTTGAGCGAGGACTTCACTCCAGGCTGGGGGATTTACTAAAACCCAGGTCTCGTTCCAAGTGCTGACATCGGTCGGGTCTGATCTCCTTCTTGGAGTCACCGGATTAAGCATTGATTGTTCTGGCTGATTCTGGCTTTGGGCAGGGGACAGCTAAGTCCAGGGCTGGACATGGCGTAGACCGCCCAGAGAATCTGCCAGGGATGAGGGTCCGCAGGCTGGGGTTGTGGGTGACGAGCCCCCCACCTCCTGACCCATCCTCTGCTGACATTCCAGGTCAGGCCAAACCACCCTTCTGCCTGCTCAGCCCTCAGTCCCCACAGCGCACACCCTGAGCGTGGCCCCATCCTGGCGTGCCCTGACCCCAGCCCACCTGCCCTCCTGGTGAGGGAGGGGCCATCCTCCTTGCCTTGCTGTTGCTGAGGGGTCCTGCCTCCTTCCGGGTGTTGGACTCCTCCCAGTGTGCTGGGAACAGTCAAGTTCTGGGCGTCCCCAAGCCCTCCTCATCGCGTCTCCCCCGGGACCAAGGAAGATCTTTCCTGTCCCTAGAGAAGGGTCCCTGGAGAGGGTCCCATCAAAGCGTACCTGTTGGAATCCTCAGCCGGGCACAGCGGCTTCTGCCTTTAATCCCAGCACTTTGGGAGGCCAAGGTGGGAGGACGACTTGAGCCCAGGAGTTTGAGACCAGTCTGGGCAACATAGAAAGACCCTTCAACAAAAATAAAACTAAAAATGTTGTTTAAAAAATTCTCAAACTCCCCCTTCTCCCTACTTAAAATCCACCCCAGTCCAACCACCCGTCTCTCTCTGGAGGCTGCAGGGGCCTCCCCACTCACCTGCCACATCCCTCCTGCCCTCTGTCCCTTCTCCACCTGCACCCGAGGGCCTTGGGAGCTAGGACTCAGTTCTCTCTGCGTCCCTCACCCTCAGTGGCTCTCTACTGCCCCCAGGATCAGGAACCCACCCTGAACTCAGCTCTCAGCCAGCCAGCCCCAGCCCTCTGTGCCCCTCCTTTTCCTCCTCCTCCTCCTCCTCCTCCCCCTGCACCCCAGCCCAAGCTCTGCACCCCAGATGCACCCTGCAGATAGTTCGGGGCACTCCTGCCTGGTCCTGACCTCCAAGCCACTCCATAATGCTGTTCCTGCCCAGGGGCGACCTTCCCATGTCCTCATGTGACTGAGGCACCCTCAGGCAGCTTTCACTGACCGCCCCATGGAAGGCTTGTGCTGCCCTCTCTGAAGAATTGCCCCAGCCTCCATGGGCACCATCTTGGGAACCAGCGTCAGCCAGTCCCTGCTGAGGACAGCGTGTTGACAGACGCTGGCCTGGAGCCACCAAGGTTGCAGATGTCCCTGTGAGAGAGGACAGGACAGAGCAGGAGGGGGCGTCGGTGGGCCCAACTCCCTCCAGGCTCCCTCCCTGCTTGGGCTCCGCTGGGTCCACACTCCACCTGCCACCCGGGCTCCATCCCGGTGACGTCCCCTCCACCCCAGCAGGTGGCAGCAGGTCTCGGGCCTGGCCTTGGGGCCTGAGAGTCTCCACGGAAGTGGCCCCTGAGGGGACAGGCCAGCTCACCCAGCATCCGGGGCCTGCCCCACACCTGGCTCAGACGGGGTTGAGGGGCTCAGCGTCCAGGCCCTGGAGCCAGACTCCCAGGGCCAGTTGGCTGCAGTCTCCTATGGTGGGCCCCGGGCAAGGGTCTAACCTTGCTGAACCTCAGTGTCCCCTGAAACATGGACACAGGGACAGTCCTGACCACTCGTTGGGCTGAGCACCAGATGGGCAGATGCCGGGTGCTGGGGACGGTGCTGGGTGTAGTAAATGTTCAATAAACATAGACCTTCCTTTCTCTCTCTCTTTCTTTTTCTCTCTTTTTTTCCTCTCTTTGTCTTTCTCTCTCTCTCTCTCTCTCTCTCTCTCTCTCTCTCTCTCTCTCTCTCCCTCTCTCTTTCTTTTTCTCTTTCTCTCTTTTTCTTTCTCTCTCTCTCTTTCTCTCTCTCCCTCTCTCTTTCTTTTTCTCTCTTTCTTTCTCTCTTTTTTTCTCTCTCTCTCTCTCCCTCTCTCTTTCTTTCTCTCTTTCTCTCTCTCTCTCTCTTTCTTTTTCTCTCTTTCTTTCTCTCTTTTTCTTTCTCTCTCTCTCCCTCTCTCTTTCTTTCTCTCTTTTTCTTTCTCTCTCTCTCTCTCTCTGTCTCTTCCTTTGAGTCAGGGTCTCACTCTGTCACCCAGGCTGGAGTGCAGTGACATAATCACGGCTCACCTCAGTCTCAACCTCCTGGGCTCAGATAATCGATGATCCTTCTGCCTCAGTCTCCCAAATGTCTGGGACGACAGGTGTGCACCACCAAACCCAGCTAATTTTTTATTTTTTTGGTGAGACGAGGTCTCGCCATGCTGCCCAGGCTGGTCTCAAACTCCTAGGCTCGAGCAATCCTCCTGCCTTGGTCTCCCAAAGGACTGGGATCCCAGGCACGAGCCACAACGCCCTGCCAAGCATTTCTCTCTTAGTCTTGTGCAGCCTCTTGCCATGCCTTCCTTTTCTTGTTCGTGTTTGGTCTGGCCGAACACTGTCAGGTGCCCAGTGGGTACTTCATGAAGAAACCGCAGGGCCTGGGCTCCCTGGAGACCTCGCCTCCCCATAGGCTGTGGGGGTGTCTTGGGGGCGCCCAGCTTTGGGTCACCAGCCCGTTTCTCATCTAACCTCCTCCCGCCCCGAGGGGCTCTGGAAGGGGCGTGAGGAAGGTGATGGGACCCATGGGTCCCCTTTGGTCCCCCAGCGGGCCTCAGAGACCACATCCAGCACAGGGTGGGTGCTCTCTCCTCGCCTCCCCTCCTCCCTCGGGCTGTTATGAAACACTCCCAGTGTCATGCCCATGGCTGGTCACCATGCTGGGCCCGGGCCCTCCTGTGGCCTGAAAAAACCTTCCAGGGAGAGGCCCGGATCCATGGGGAATGATTAATGGAGCCGGCTGGGAGTGGAACCTTCCAAGCTCTCGGGGACACTAGCTTCAGGTTAGCTGGGAACAGACCCGCCCGCCAAGCTCTTCCTGACTGCCCAGGACTTTGGTCGAGAAAAACAAGGCCTTGCAAAGACACTGAGAGGCTCAAGGAGGGGACCCCAGGTGGATGCCTCACCGGCCAAGACGGCACCTCCTCCAGAGACTGGATGGCATGGGGTCAGGGGGCTGGTGTTTTCCTCGAGCACACGGTTGTTGTTAAGGCTTAAGGACTTCCTGGGGTGGGGCTAGGGGCTCAGAGGCAGCTGCCCCCCACCTTCCCTGGGTCCCCCTCTCCCTGGGGAACTCAGAACACAGAGGGCCTGGGTGGCAGCAGGTGGAGACGGTGCATATGTGTGGGTAGGAGGAGCCTGTTGTGTGCCTAGTGGTGTCCAGAGCTGTCCACACTTGCCCTCTCTCTGCAGAGCAGCTGTGGGGTCCTCAGGCTTCCCTGTGATGCCCTCCAGCCACCGATGGACCAGGCAGTGGCTACCTCTGGGTATGTTGTGGGAGTGTTGACAGAAAGGGTACAGGCTTTGGGAGCCTGCTCTCCCACCTATGGGAAGGAAGCAGTAAGGGCAGTACTGTGTGGTTGTTAAGTACCCATGCTCTGCTGTTTGAAAGACCTAATTCAAATCCTGCCTCCCTGTGTGGCCTCAGGCAGAGATTAGTGTCCCTGAGTTTAATGTCCCCATCTGTATGAAGACAACAGCCCCTCCTTAGTGAGGCGTACTTGGAAAGCAACCTTTGGGGCCAGTGCCCAGAAGATGCGTCCTCATCTGTATCATCCCTGCTGCTGATCTAATTCTCAGGACACTTTCTCAGTGTCATGGTGATGATCCAGGGGTCAGCTCCAAAAGGAGCAGTGGGCCAGGGCTCAGGAGGACTGATCACAAATCCTAGCTGATCCTCTCTGGCCTCAGTTTCCGCATCTGTAAAATGGAACTAATAAGGGCCTGCACCTGCCTTGCTGATTGGCTCCAGGCCCTGGTCCAAGTCCTTCACACATATCACCTCATTCAGTTCTTACCACAACCCCAGGAGCTCATGACAGCGGTGAGGAGGGGGCCTCGCCCCAGGGCGGGGAGAAAGATGCATGGACAGAAAGTGTGAGGGCTAGGGACCCACTGGGCACAGGGGGAGTGCCGCGTATGATGGCTTTGTCCCTACCCCAAAGGCAGCAAGGACTGTGCTTAGCTGAAACCAACCCTCTGGCCTCCCCAGGACATAGTGAGGTCTGCAGGGCCAGCCTGGGAGTCTGATCCCACTGGAGAGGGCACCCCTTCCCTCTTTGCTCCCCCTAGCTCCCTGCAATGTTGGCCACCCTCAGGGATGCTAGAGAGTGGACCCACAAGCCTCCTTGGAAGACCAGGTCTGTTTTGGGCAGTGGGTTTAGGTAAACAGGAGCTAAAAAGGAACTTAGGTAAACAGGAGCTAAAAAGGGTCCAGCTGAGGGCTGTTTATTGGGAGGATTGTTTGTTTGCTTTTTATCAGGGGCGGGTGCCTTAGAGTGCCTCCAGGGCTGTGGGCCTGAAACCTTCCAGAGCCCTTTAAGGTCATTGCCATCTGCACTCTCAGCCAGAGCCATTCCACAGCTGGGAGAGGAGAGAAGGGAGCCCCCGCCCATGAAAAAAGTCAGACAGGGTGGGCGTCTCCTTGTCCCTGGCCTGAGGTGCCCGCCCTGTAGAAAAGGGACTGGACAGCTCCCTAAGTGTGACGTGCGAGTTAAGTGGGTGAGTCTGGGTCAAGCACCCAGCACAACTCCTGGCTTACAGCACCCGATGCACTGGTTATTTTCAAAGGTCCCTCCTGGTCCTAAGTTGTACGAAGCTGTGGCTTTGTTCATACACCCCAGTGCATAGCATGAGGAAGGGACACCTAGGCAAGAAGGTGCTAGAGGCTGAGGATCACGGTAGAAACCAGTTGAGGATGTGTCTGGATGCCTCCTGGCCCAGCTGCTCAGACACTACGACATCCATGGACGTGTTATAAGATGGAGAAACTCACACTCGACAGAGCCCCTCTCAGGGAAAGTGTGCTTGCGGTGGCAAGAAATCCCAGAGTGCATCACCTAGGCGGGGGGTGAGGACTCTTTCCTGAAGATATGCTGGGATAATAGCAGACAGCCAAGATACCCCCTAAGGAGGTGCAGCTGTGCTCCAGAGGGCTTGAGTTCGCCTGAACAAGTTTGGGCCAGAGCAGAATTGCTCAGGCCAAGGAAGGAGGCTAAATTCTGACTGTCAACTTATTTACTCTTGGTCTAGATTCATTCCACACCTCCTGTGAATTTTGGACACACCCCTAGGGATGCCCAAGGGGCCGTCTGCCTGCCCCTCTCTCCTCCTGTCTGAGATTCAGTCCCAATTGGAGGAGTTACTTTCTAGACAAAGAAAGATAAGAGAAAACATGTTCCTTTTGGCTAAAATGTCACCAGCAGTGAGAAGACATCTCTCTTCCTTCCCTAAGAACCGTGGGGTGAACAGTTCGCTCCCACCAGTTGCCCAAGAGGACACTGGGGTCACCCAGTGGACCCATAGCCTGTTCCCAAGGTGCCCTGCCCAAGGACAGGCTGAACAGGTGCTGGGCTGGGAGTCAGGGTCGGGGACTCTGATCTGGCTCTGTGTGACCTCACAGGTCCCCCCCTTTCTGCGCCCCTCTGACCTCACACAACGCTTTCTAAGGGACAGGGCTGTGTCTGCCTGGTTCACCAGAGTGTCTTCCCGTGGACAGCTATGTCTACATGCGGGGGGGCATGATGTGAGCTGGATCCAAGTCAAAGCCCGTTCACGAGACAGACCAGCATCTGTTTTCCTCCTCTCCTTGAGGAATCACACTCCCTGCTCAGGGAATCCACACCTGCCTGTCCAGTCCGAATGCTTCTCCCCCTCCTTCCTCCCTTCCGCAGGTGTCTTCTGAGTGCGGGGGCCGCCTGGCCACCCGAGACTGAACGTGGGTGCTCCTGCTTCCACTCCTTTGTCTCCGGCAGTTACCCACCTGGCGTGCAGTCTCTCCAAGTCCTTTCTGACCTCACAGCTTTCCACTTCCTTCCAAATTTCTGCAAGGCCCAGACATCCTCACCCCCTCATCCTTTCATCCCATGTTGTATCAAAGCTTGTTTCCCGGGCATCTGAAAACTGCACACAAACAAGGAACTTATTCTAAAGTGCTTTTTAAAAACAACCACCTGCATTTTAAACCAGTTGCTGGTGTTAGGGGAACTCCATCCTCAAATGTGCTGTCACAGACAAAGTCCTTGAGTCCCCTAGGGCATGGCCTTCCTGGGGGCGTCCACATTGGGTGGACAGCCATCATTGCTTGAAGGTTTGGGGATGGCTGAGCCACCCTGGATGTTTTGAGTTAGAACTTCACAGCAGGGATGTGGAGGAGCAGAGGTTCCCCGGACAGATGTACCTGGCCACCACGATCTCTGCTCCCTTCACAGGCCATGGGGCTGGACTCTGTCCTGTGGCAGCCCTCCTCCCAGCAGCCTCTGCTCCTGCCCACCCCCAGGACCACTCAGTCACACTCGGAGGTCATCAGGCCCACAGAGGGAGCCTAGCTCTACAAGTGCAAGATTGGGCAGGGGACATAGCAGACGTGGCAAGGGAGCACCCCTCTCGGATGCATCCCACCCGTCATCTTAACGTGGATTCCATCTGTTCCTGCTGTTCCCTGGAGTTCACTCTGGCAGCGCTGCCTGAGCCCACCTGAGAATCTTTGTCTCACCCCAACATCCGAGCCAGTCGACGGGTCACCCCAAATGAGCCTTGAATCTGACCTCTTTCCCCTCCCCCAACTTCCCCCGTAAAGTCCCCGTCCCCCGGATGGAGGCCCCTCTGCTGCCTCCTACCTGTCTCCCCCTGCTGTAGACATGGCAGGTCATGTCCACATCAGCCACCCACACCAGTGGTTCTTCTGGAGGGAGAGTGGAGTTTGATGCAGCAAGCCTGGGGTGGGTCTCCCAAATGGCTCTCTGCAGCACGTTCCTGGGAGAAGGTCCACAGCTGGAGAACCCCAGAATGCAGCGGACTTCAGACTGCAGTCGGGACCAGATATGAACTGTGTTGCGGGCAGGGCGGTCAAAGCTCAGGCTGGAGCCAGTGGCTGAGGTTGGTACTAGCTCTGCCACCCGCTGTGTGACCTGGAGCAAGCGGCTTGGCTTCTCTGAGCCTGTCTGGTTCTCCTCTCTGTGCAGTGGGGGCAAAGGCAGCATCTCCTTTCTAAGACACCCTAAAGGGTCAACAAGCTCCTTCTGGTGAGTGGTCCCAGGGCACCCTGGTCAGGGAGGGTCAGAGTGAGACAGGGCAGGGGACAGGGTCCCACACAGGGTACCTGAATGAGGAGGCTGTCCCTGTGGGCTCAATCCTTCTCGGGAAAGTAGGGCGAGTGTAGAACACACCATCAATGACCTCAAGGTCAAGGTCACTGCAGCCAGGCAGGGAGGGAGCTGAGGTATTCACCCACTGCCTTGGCTGTCGCAGGTTGAAGGATGCTCCCAGTGGTGATGGTGGGAACAACCTACCTTCTGGGGCTGAGACAGTCCTTGAGCCAGGGAAGTCCCAGGTGTTCGCTGTGGGTCACACTGGGCACACAATGGGTGCCTAACATATCAGCTGCCACATGCAAAGCAGTGGGTCAGAGTTTACCAGTTCCAGCCCTTATAATTCTCTGACAAGGACCCACATGGCCCTGCTCCCTCACCGAAAATCCTTCAAGACTGGCCCCTCGCAACCCAGGTTTCGAGCCATCTTCCTCATCCCCTGACATGCCTGGGGCCCCCAGGCAAGAGCCTTCACACTGGCTGTTCCCTCTGCCCGGAGCGCCATTCTCAGCTCTCTACAGCCCTCACTCCCACATCCTCAGGTCTCGATGCCACCTCTCATATTCAGAGAGCACACTCCTGTCCCCACTTGAAGCCGCCCACTGGTCACTCTCAAATCCATCTCCCCACAGCACCTGCCTGGCATTTTGTAAACTTTGTTTCTGTTTTCTGTTGGGGACCCCTGGTCTGTCTCCCCCAGTTGGCCTGTTTCACCCCAAGTTCCAGAAGCTGCCATGTTTATTACCCTCTTCCTGGCTATCACACGCTATGGGCATCATTGAGAGAATGAAGGATGGATTGATGGAAGGAAATACAGAAGGAAGGAAGGAAGAGTGGGTGGGTGGAATTGTGGAAGGGTGGGTGGATGGGTGGATGGAAGGAAGGAAGGATGGATGGATGGATGGATGGATGGATGGATGGTTGGGTGGATGGGTGGATGGATGGGTGCATGGAAGGAAGGAAGGATGGATGGAAGGATGGGTGGATGGATGGATGGATGGATGGATGGACGGATGGTTGGGTGGATGGGTGGAAGGAAGGAAGGATGGATGAAAGGATGGGTGGATGAATGGATGGATGGATGGATGGATGGATGGATGGTTGGTTGGGTGGATGGGTGGATGGATGGATGGATGGATGGATGGATGGATGGATGGATGGATGGTTGGGTGGATGGGTGGATGGATGGGTGGATGGAAAGAAGGAAGGATGGATGAAAGGATGGAACGGTGCATGGATGGAAGGATGGGTGGATGGATAGAAGGAAGGAAGGAAGGAAGGATGGATGGATGGATGGATGGATGGATGGTTGGGTGGATGGAAGGAAGGAAGGATGGATGAAAGGATGGAAGGGTGCACGGATGGGTGATGGATGGAAGGAAGGAAGGATGATGGATGGTTGGTTGGATGGATGGATGATTGGGTGGATGGGTGGATGGAAGGATGGGTGGATGAATGGATGGATGGATGGATGAATGGATGGATGGGTGGATGGAAGGAAGGAAGGATAGATGAAAGGATGGAAGGGTGCATGGATGGAAGGATGGGTGTATGAAGGATGAATGGATGGAAGGATGGAAGGATGGGTGGATGGATGGATGGATGGATGGATGGATGGTTGGGTGGATGGGTGGAAGGAAGGAAGGATGGATGAAAGGATGGGTGGATGAATGGATGGATGGATGGATGGATGGTTGGGTGGATGGGTGGATGGATGGGTGCATGGAAGGAAGGAAGGATGGATGAAAGGATGGAAGGGTGGATGGATGGAAGGATAGGTGGATGGATGGATGGATGGATGGATGGATGGATGGTTGGGTTGATGGGTGGAAGGAAGGAAGGATGAATGAAAGGATGGGTGGATGAATGGATGGATGGATGGATGGATGGATGGATGGATGGATGGATGGATGGTTGGGTGGATGGGTGGATGGGTGGATGAATGGATGGATGGATGGATCGATGGATGGTTGGGTGGATGGGTGGATGGATGGTTGGGTGTATGTGTGGATGGATGGATGGATGGATCGATGGATGGTTGAGTGGATGGGTGGATGGATGGTTGGGTGGATGCGTGGATGGATGGGTGCATGGAAGGAAGGAAGGATGGATGAAAGGATGGAAGGGTGCACGGATGGAAGGATGGTGGATGGATGGATGGATGGTTGGATGGATGGATGGATGGTTGGGTGGATGGGTGGATGGATGGAAGGAAGGAAGGATGGATGAAAGGATGGACGGGTGCATCGATGAATGGTTGGGTGGATGGATGGAAGGAAGGATGGATGAAAGGATGGATGGTTGGGTGGATGGGTGGATGGATGGGTGGATGGAAGGAAGGAAGGATGGATGAAAGGATGGAAGGGTGCATGGGTGGTAGGATGGGTGGATGGATGGATGGAAACATGGAAGGAAGAAAGAATGGAAGAATGGAAGGATGGGGGGTGGAAGGAAGGATGGATGGAAGGAAGGGTGGGTAGGTTGGTATGTAGGTAGGTGAATGGGTGGATGGAAGGAAGGATGGGTGGATGGATGAAAGGATGGGTGGATGAATGGATGGAAATATGGAAGGAAGAAAGGATGGATGGATGGGTGGGTGGATGGATAGATGGATGGAAGGAAGGGTGGGTAGGTGGGTATGTAGGTAGACAAATGGGTGGATGGAAGGAAGGATAGGTGGATGGGTGGGTAGATAGGTGGATGGAAGGAAGGAGGAGAAAGGGGTGAACGGATGGAAGGGTGGATGGATGGAAGGATGGGTGAATGGATGGATGGAAATATGGAAGGTAGAAAGGATGGATGGGTGGATAGAGGGATGGGTGGAAGGAAGGAAGGAAGGATAGATATGGTTTGCAACCTCTAATAGACATGGAAGGGTGGGTGGATAGGCGGATGGATGGGTGGATGAATGGAAGGGTGGAAGGAAGGAAAGATGGAAGGGTGGATGGGTGGAAGGGTGGAAGGATGGGTGGGTGCATGGATGGAAGGAAGAATGGAAAGATGGAAGGATGGAAGGATAGAAGGATGGATGGATGAACAAAGCACGAGACTGACTGTCAGGGAGCAGCTCAGGAGCGCTGCTGGCATTGTGGGGCTTGAATTCCAGCCCATGCCTCCCCATCCTCCTTTTGATCTCTCATCTGGGGCCACCAATAGGCCTCTGACTTTGGGTGCTGGGCTGATGGACCCCAACAGTGCAGAAATGCCTTCTGACTGGGGAGTCCAGGGAAGCCACTGATCAGCCTGGGCAGAGTCAGCATCAGCTCCACCCTCCATCCTGGGCACCTCAGAAGTCTGAAACTTTGGTTAGGATTCTGGGTGGTGCCAGGAACAGAGACCCAGGGAAAGTATGGTATGATAAAACAGATCATTTCATGCTTGTGCAGCAGAAGCCCAAAGGAAGACAGCTCAGGTGAGACCAGGCACCATCTAGAAGCCACCAGAGACCAGGCACCATCTAGAAGCCACCTTGTTGTCCCTCCATCCTCAACACAGAGCTTCCACCTTGTTGTCCAAGGTGGCTGCTTATGCTCCAGCCATCACATCCCCATTCCAGCCATCAAGAAGGAGAAAGAGGCAGGGGCTTGCTTTCTCCCATAAGAACACTTCCTGGACGGCCCCACACAAGACTTCCACTCACATCTCACCGGCCAACACTTGGTCACACTAAAAATTGGGAGCCTCATTGCCAGAGAGTATGGGGAGGAGGGATGGGGCAGAGTCTCCAGCAGCTCTGCCTTGGTCACTTCTCAGATGAGCCACCGTCTAGTTCTCGGGTTCATCTGCTGTGTGCTAGGCCTGGAGACGCAGCGGGGGAGCCCCAGAAGCCCCGCCTGGGAGGCCACATTCCACTGAGGGAGGCTGAGGGCGACCAAGGCAGCTTACGGGGCCTGATCTCATGGCAGACACGGCATAGGGACAAGAAGGAGCAAGAGGGGGACCTGAAAACCCACAGAGCCAGGGGGCAGCGGGGGTGAGAAGGGGCCACGGACCATTCCAAGGGCCAGGGAGGGGCGTCCACAACCCAGCTCAGCCATGGGAGTGCTGTGTACCCCCAGGCAAGTCGCCATGCCTCTCTGAGCCACCTTTTTCTCAGCTATGCCACGTGAACAGTAGCCGCTGTCACTGGGTGGTAGGGTGGGCGTCTTGCTCCTGAGACTGGGGTCTCCATGAGAAATTGAGGAGCTGGGAGTCTGAGAACCCTGCCCACCATCAGCGGATCTCAACCAGGGGAGATTTTGCCCCCCAGGGGACATGTGTCAGTGTCTGGGGACATTTCTGATTGTCACAGTGGGTACATGGCAGTTGCCACCGGTGACTGGTGGGTAGCGCCCAGGGTCCTCCAGCCACAGAACAGCCCCCCAGGGGAACCACCAGCCTCATGTCCCAGGTGGAGCAGCCCTACGCACCGGGGGGCACATGCCGGGCCAGCACGACCCCGGCCCACCCTGCACCTGCCCCATGTGTCCCCGAGTCCCCGCTCCAGGCCCTCCACCAGCACCCTGGGCAGTCAGATCTAGACGTCTGCTCTCTTAACAAACATCTCCGATGACTCAGACACCCGCTGAAGTTTAAGAAGAACTAAACTTCTTTGTGCTTATAAAGTGCCAGGCACGTAGCGGCTACCACCTCCCCTGCCCCAACCAAATCCATTACAAGTTTAAAGCACAGCTATTATTTTTACAGCATTGCTTAGAAATGGCTTGCAATCTCTAATTTGCTAAATTGATGTGTATATTGACTAAATAAATATTCGGCACGAAGCCTGAGTCCCCCTCCACACTTATTAATCCTCAGGAAATGGAAACACAGACACAAAATGAGCTTTTGCTCGGAGCTGCAGACAGGAATACATTATGTTGTTTTTCAGGCGTTCAGGGACTTGCCTCGCTGCAGCAAAGGCGGCCCAATCACCAGCCTCCAAGTTTTCCGTGACGCACATGTCTGCCCAGGAGACGTGCCTGTGTTGCTAAGGTTCTTCCTCGGACTTTAGAAGTCTAGGACAAGAAACTTTTAACTCAGCAGGGGAAGATCTGGGGTGACTGCTTTTTGGGGAGTTGGTTTGAGGGGTTGACGAATGGCCCGATATTTGTAAACAGAAGTCAGGGCTGCTGGCAAGCCCTCCTGAGACACACCCCTGGGGCAGTTCCCTTACTATGAGAATGGGGGCTCTGGGTGCTCTCAGCTCTGGGGAGAGAAGGCTGAGCCCACCCAGGGCAGGTGGGGGACAGGGGGCACTGGGAACCGAGTCTTGTCACAGCCGGTCCAGGATAGAATGGTGTCCAGAGGAAGGCTGTTTCCTATGGACAGTTTGCTTTGGGGTTTCCATCATTGAGGGCACTGACCGTGGGATGTGGGTGAGCCTGGTCTGGTACCAAGATGGGCGGGGGCTTGGGACAGTTGGGCAAACCCGGTGGGGTGGGATGTCTCTCATGTGTTACCTTCTGAAGCTTCCCCGTCCCAGGGAACGTCTGTCTTTGGTGCTAATGCCTGCTAATGCTAACCATGTCCGAGAGTCTAGAATTAGGAAAGATGCTCACTTAGGAGTTGGGGAATGGGGGAATGTTCTCCAGAAGAGAAAAACGACAAGAGTGTCCCTTTTGCCCTGCTGGGAGGATGTGCCTCCCAAGGAAGGCATTTCTTGCCATCTAGCCTCTGCTCTGAGCCAGTCCAGAGCTTCCTGACCAGGTCAGATGCCAGGCCCCTTAGGAGGACACGGTGTGTCTACAGCTTGACCCTAGGCAGGGCTCTCTTCTGCCCCTCACCTGTGGCATGACCTTGGCAGTTACAACGACCTTGCTGAGCCTGTTTCCTGGGCTATAAGAGGAGATTCTGATGGGACCCCCGTGGTGACCACACCCAGCACACAAACCCATAGTGGGTGGGCTGCCTACCACAGGCGTCCACTTATCTCCAGTGGGAAAAGAAAGACCAGTGGCTGCCTGGGGCTCGGGATGGGGGATTAGCAGGGAACAGCACAGGGAACTTTCTAGGGTGGTGATGGAATGTTCTTGATCTTGACGTCTTTTACAACCAGAATTCCTTCCGGCCAGACACGCATCTACCAGCAGGTGGGATGGGAGGATGGGAACCAGGCAGAAGGAACTGCCGGGGCAAAGGTTGCAGGTGGGCCTGACCCCAACAGTGGGCCAGGGCATGACTAGCAGGGGACATGGTGGCCTCAGACGGGGACAGGGGAGGAGGCCAGGGTAAGATGGCACCAGGCCTGTGGCCACAGGGAGGAGTGTGAGCACAGTGGTGGCCACAGAGGGCCCTTAAAAGGATACCTCTGAGTCTCAGCGGACACAGCCCCCGGCGCACAGGTCCACAGCTGGCCACCTGCTTGGCAGTTCCTTGTAATGTTAGCCCCACGACTGCCCTGAGGTCCGCCATTCCATCCACAGGTATTTACCCAAGAGAAAGTGCTGGAAAGACCGGGGCAGGGATTCACAGCAGCCTGACTCAAAATAGGCACCACTGGACACGAACCAGGTGGCCACGGAACAAGGATGGTTCATCCTACCGTGCAGGCCCTGGTTAAAGACCCAGGAGTGGGGGACGGGGAGCCACTCCTGGTGCAGCCATGTGGAGGAAGCTGAGCACACCAGCAGGTCACAAAAGGGCACAGTGTGGGTGGGTCATGGCATGGATGGGTCCACGTCTGCCACAGGTGTCCATAGCATGGACAGGTCTGCATCTGCCACCGGCATCCATGTGTCTCCAGTGGGAGAAAGAAGACCAGTGGCTGCCTGGAGCTTGGGATGCGGGGGAGGGGGGAGGTAGCAGGGAACAGCACAGGGGAACATTTCAGGGTGGTGATGGAATTTTCTAGATCTCAATCTGGGTGGTGGTTACACACAGGTGTCCACACTAGTCCCACGTTTCCACTGAAGACCTGTGTCTTACTGCATGGGAAGGATGCCTCAAGACAAAACGTCCTCAGCAGGGGGCTCGCGGCTGGGCCTGGGGTCCACGCTGGGCCCCCCAGGGTCCACGGTCTGCTCCCCTTCCTCCTCGGAGCTGCTCAGCTTCCCAGACAGAAGCAGAGCCTCATTCCGGGGACCGAGGGCTTCTGAGGCCACCGTGCCCGCCTTCCTGTGGCGCATCCATCTTGTTATTGTCGGGCTGGCGGATTGCTCCCGGGGTGGAATCTTGAATATTCATCTGATTTACAACCCGCTGCCGACAGCTTTATGAATCCGCCCACCAATACCTGCAGCCGGTCATCAATCTTCCCCGGAGATTGTGCTTCTGCCAGTAACTCATGAATTAAAGAGGCCCCCGGCGGCCCCCGCCCCCGCCTCCCCTCCCCTCGCCTCGGCGCGTCGTGATGAAAGGAGGACCTGACCAGAAGTCAGAACGCTGCCCGGCAGCTCTGACGACCTTGGATGACTCTCTCAGACTGTCTGCGGGAGGAGGAAACAGCAGGGGCCCTCAGATCTGCCTTCTCCTGACTCCCAGCCTCAGTTTCCCCATCCATAGAGACATGGGGCATGGGGCACAGCGCCGCCCACCTCTGCTCACCTGGGCCTGAGGGACGGAGACAGGACAGACTGTCAGCTTGTGTGAACACAGGATGCTTGCTGTTGTTATTGCTATTTGACGTGGAGATGCTTGAAGGGACCGGAGAGAGGGGGGTGTTCACGGCAAGCCCCCCTTGGTTTTCTCATCAAATAAATGGGAAAGAAGAGAGCATTTCTCTGAAGGGCTTTCAGGGGAGACAGTGGGAGGGGGCCCAGCATGGCCCCTGGCTCTGGGCCGTGCTCAACAGGGAGTAAATGTTAGGATTTTTATCCAGGGAGGAGCAGATATCACAGGCTTTCACTCTGGGCTTGGGGAGCCACCCGGATCTGACTCCTGGGCAGGGACCCCTGGTAGAAAACTGCCCACTGAGACCGGGGCAGTATCTGGCTTGCGCGTGGCCCTGGCCCCTGCTGTGGTAATAGTGCTCCATGAACGCTCCCAGGTTGAGCAAACCTTCGCCCCACTTAAAGACCCTGGTAGCATCTGCAGAAGAGTCAGGGGTCCACGGGTGCTGGAAGGAGAGAGTGGCAGACCAGGGCCTTTGGGCTCAGACACCCCGAGGCTCATGTCCCACTCTGCTCCATAGCATTGGGGTGACCTGGGCTTGTTGCTCAGGCTCCCCAAACCCTGTGAGCAGGGCATGGGGATCACAGCTGCCTTGGAGGGGACACTGGGGCTTGGAGAGGCAGCCTGAGGTAAATGCTGTCTCCTTTGGTACACGAGAACCCTCGCAGGCTCAGGTCCCCTGGGTGTCACCAGGCACAGAGCTGGGCTCCGGTGGGGGGGAGGTAGGAGGCAGCTTCTGGCCCTCAGAGGTTCACGGGACAGATGTTCCTCGGTCCCTCCAGCTATCAAGGGGCTCCTGACACCCATCCCCAGGTTTTGTCCATGAAGAGGCTTGACCAGGACGTGCTGAGGGCAGCTCCCTACTGAGGGCAGCTCCCTACCGTGTCCCTCTGGGAGGTGGCTGCAGCTCACCACAGCACCCAAGGGGCTGCCAACACTCAGGGTGCTCTTCCAGCCAGGTGACAGCAGAGCCACCTCACCCTCCCGTAGCCCCACATCCCCTGTGGCGGCCACTGTTAGCAGCAAGCCTCCTCCGTCCAATACACTTCTCCATGCAGAACTCCAGCACACAAAGGCAGCAGTGACCGCACAAAGCCCACGTTTATAGAGTGCCTACTGTGCACCGAGAGTATTCAGAGCACTTGATGTGCACCTCTTCTTTGAGCCCTCCCAACTCTATTCGTAGTTCTGTTATCATTCCCTTGGTACAGAAGAGGCAACCAAGGCACAGAGAGGTTGAGCGGCTCACCGAAGGTCACACAACTCAGAAGTGTCTGCATGGCAGCAGAGTCCATGCACTCCCGTCCCAATGCCCACTGCCATCTGGCCCCAGACACTGTGTGCTGGTATCAGGGATCGAGACGAGACTCCTCTCCTGGAAACTAGTCGTGTGGCCTGGGGAGAGTTACCTTACCACTATGAACCTTGGTCTCCTTCTCTGTAAAATGAGAACAGTTAGTCCCTCCCACAGCTGGGATGTTGACTGGACTGTCTCTGAGAAGCCCCTGGTGCCCCCAGCACAGCCCTGAGCTGTGGGGCATGCACAGCCTGCACTCTCTCTCTCCCCCTTCCTCCTAACCTCATGTGAATCTGGACTCCCTGTACATCAGGAGTCAGGTATCGTGGAGCCCACCAAGCACCAGCTCCGCCCTGGGAGCAGAGGGCACCTCGGAAGGAGTTGCAGGGTGGCCAGGCGGGATACTCCTGTTTGCCTACTGGGCATTTCCGGCAAAGAGATGGAGGAAGGAGGCCACAGCTTACTGGGGAAAAGGTCTTGGCTTCTGGGAATGGTGCGTCCTGGGGCTCCGTTTCTGGCCTGTGGACTTTTCACCTTGGCACCAGCAACTGACCACGCTGGCAGTTTACCCTGTGGGAAGGGGAAAGGCCTAGGTACATGGTGGGGGTGGGGCATGTGGGGGCGGGAGGCCAGGACCTTGGACACAGGTCTCCTTCCAGGGGCTTTGTCCATGCTGTGTCCTCAACCCTCCTTCAAGCCTTGTCCTCAGGGATCAACATAGATAGATCAATGGTGACAAAACTCACTGCCCTATCTTTCTAAGGATTTGTACCCACAGTGGAGACAAGGGTTAAAATCTAAGCTCTCACCCTTGCTAGCCGTGAGAATCTCTCTACTCCCTCATGTTTAGAATAGGAATGATTACCCAAGTTACAGTGTGAGGGAGGAGCTCGTGAGGGCACGCCTTAAAGGCCTTGGCACGCTGTAAGCCCCCAGTAAGCGGGAGATGTTGTGACTACAATGATGGGGGCTTAGTAAAGGTTTCCTTCCTAGATGGTTGAATAATTGGTTAGAAGAAGGATGTATGGATGGGTAGGTTGGTGGGTAGATGCTTAGATAGGTAAATGGAGGTAGGTGGATAGATGGATAATAGATGTTATTCATCCACTGTCCATCTGCCCATTCTCCATCCACTCGCCCACCCACCCA
>NW_007234230.1:786917-794782 GCF_000164805.1 Carlito syrichta | reverse complement strand
CTATCCATTCACCCATCCATTAATTCATCTATTCATTCATCTATCCATCTATCCATCCATCCACTCATTCATCCATCCGTCCATCCAACTGTCCATCCATCCATCCGCTTACTCACCCAACCACCCATCCATCCATTCATCCACCTATCCATCCATTTATCCACCCATCCATCCATTCATCCACCTATCCATCCATTTATCCATCCATCCATCCATTCATCCACCTACCCATCCATTTGTCTATCTATCTATCCACCCGCCCACGCACCTATCCACCCATCCACTCATTCATCCATCCATTTATCCACTTATCCATGTATTTACCTATCCACCTATCCACCTGCCCACCCACCCGTTCACCCATCCACCCACCCATTTGCCTGTCCATTCATCCACCCATCATCCATCCATCCATTCATTTGTTTATCCGCCCATCCAGCTATCTGTCTGCTCCCGTCCCCCAAAACACACACATTCACAGTTGGATGGATGGGCATGCGAATGGATGAATGAATGGGTGAGTGAATGGATGGGTGGACAGATAGGTGGGCAAATGCATGGTTGGATAGATAAATGGATGGATGGATGGATGGGTGGGTGGGCGGGTTGGTGGATGGGTGGATGGATGGACAGGTGGATGGATGAATGAATGGGTGGGTGGTTGGATAGATGGGTGAGTGAATGGGTGGATGGATAGATAAATGGATGGACAGGTGAATGAATGGATGGATGAGTGGATGAATGGATGGATAAATGAATAGATAGGTGGTTGGATGGATGGATGGACCAACAGGCAGATGGACGGATGAGTGGATGGGTGGATAGATGGGTGGGTGAATAGACAGATGGATAGATAAATGAATGAATAGGTGGATGAATGGATGGATGGATGGGTAGGTGGGTGGATCAGTGTTCAGATGGACAATTCAGTGAACGAACAGATGGAGAGATGAACAGGTAGATGGATGGCTGGATGGCTAGGACCACAAATGAAATGCTAAATTGCTTCCTTCCCAAAGTGGCAAATGACAATTGCTTCAGCTTCTGCCTGATACCACCTACATTAACCTGGCCACAGGGGACCAGAACGCCGTGGTCTTCCCAATCTGCTCATTAACTGACACAGGAAGCTTCTACCTCTTCGAAACCAACAGGGTAGCAGCATGACATTTAAGATTTTCATCCAGTCTTGTCTTGGCCTTTCACTGTGCACCACAAGCCACTTTTGTTGGTCTGCCTTCCCTTCCAATGGTGCCTTCTATACTCCCCCACAGGCAGTAAGGGGCCCACTTTCCCTAGAGTTAAGGGGACTGTGCCCTAAAAAATTGGGGACCCCCTTTCCCCAGCTGCCTTGCCATGTTCTCTCTGCAGCAGTGGCACCAATTACCCTAATTATCCTTCAGTTAAAGGGTTAATTTATAACATGGTGGCAAGGAAGTATTGGAGAGTTTTCTTGGCAACCAAGTTTTTAAACACAAGATTCTCTGTGTTTTAAAAGCCACTTCTTGTCTAATTTTCTCCCTGAGAATTAGTGGGGAACTTTTTCAGATGCTGGAAATTTTAGCCTACCAGCAGGCTAGCACTTCTGTCTGAAGCCATCAAAGACCATCCAGAGGCGAGACCCTGGGAAGCTGTTTAGCTGTCTCTACCCCTTTGCTTCAAAATGGCCATTATGGAAAGACCACAGGGAGACTTTTTCTGAGCTCCAAACTGTCAGACAAACTTCTGGCAGCAGCTTGTTTTCTAGACTCTTGGGTTGTTCGTTTTTCCTGTTGGCTGGAGTTTTGGCCATGAGCATTCAATGGCTAGCTGCAGGACAGCCATGTGGTCTGGGCTTGGACTCAGTGGCATCTTGGGCCTCCACATCCTTGAGTTGAGAAGAACAGCCCTGACCACCACACCAATGCAGAGTGCACAGTCCCAGGACAGCCCTTGGGCGAGATTTCTCTCCCTGAGGCCCTCATCACCCACAAACTTCTCCACCTCCCAGTCTAACAAAGCAAGCACCCACTCCATGTCCTGACCTGGCTTTTCAGAATCTGTCCCAGCATGGGGACCACACTACCTTTCTCCTCATCCAGTATCCACACCCTCTAACCTGATCAAACACTCATCCATCAGCTCCACCTCCAACCATCCACACAGCATCCACCCTCGACTCACTCTCCATTCACGCTCAAGCCCACTCCTCCCACATCTACCCTGATCCCCACTCACACCCAACAGGCCACCCGAAACTCCCACACTCTTCCCTTTAGACCTTGACTTCCCAAATGTGGTATCACTTTTGGCCCTGCTCAAATGCTACTTCCTTTGAGGAACCTTCCCTGACACACTTTCCCTGCCTCTGGACATTTGGGACAACATACCTACACCTCTGGGGGTCCCCAAGCTAGTCTTCTCTGTTCAGGTTAGCAGTTGTTTATGTCCTTAAGGCATGTGGAAAAGTTAGGCAGGGCTAATTCAGACTCTGGCTGTCACAGCTGGAGAGCTATGTGGCCTTGGTGACAAGATGGAAGGGTGAATTGAGGATACTGCAGCACGTGTGACTGATGGACTCAGGTGAGTGAGTGAATGGGGCTGACAGTTCATTAGATGTGCAGATGGATAGAAGGTATCCAGAGTCATAGATGGTTGGAGGATATAAGAATGGATATTTAAATGGAAGGGTAATGAGCCAGATTGATGGATAGAAGGAAGGAAGGAAAAGAGGGAGGGAGGAAGGAAAGAAGGAAGGAGGGAGGGAGGGCAGGAGGAAGGAAGGAAGGAAGGAAGGAAGGAAAGAAAGGAATGTTAGAAGGATGGATGAATGATGGATGGATGGTTAGAAGGACAAACAGACGGACGGATGGATGGATGGATGGATGATGAAAAGGATAGATGGATGGATGGATGGATGGATGGACGGATGGATGGACAGATGGACTGACAGATGGATAGACAGACGGATGGACAGATGGATGGATGGACGGACGGATGGATGGATGGAGAGATGGAGAGATGGAAAGATGAATGGATGGATAAATGGATGAATGGATGGCTCGATGAATGGATGGACAGATGGATAGATGGACAGATGGACGAACAGATGGATGTACGGATAGGGTAGAATGCAAATGCACTCCTCTCACTGCCCAGGCAGAATTGCAAAGTCTGAGGGGGTAATACCAAGAGGCTGACCACCAGGCACTTCTGAACGGGACAGAAGAGTGAAACTGTAGATTCTTACTCAGAAGAAATATAACTCCTGATACCTTCTGGCTTGAAGTTTTTCAGTGACCCTGGGAAAAGGACAGGGCCTCCTGTGGGACCAATTCATTAGGAAAGACAGCCCTGATCAGCTCGTCTAAGCACTTGGGCCGACTCTAAGTGCCTGGCAGCCAGAGGACGTTCGATAACTATTCATTGGAAAGTGATGGATTGATCTTGGAGAACTGCCATTCCAGGGAAGCATCGGTCAGCTGGGGACAACACGCAGCCTTTACAGCCCAGAGCACGTTCTCTCAGACTCAGAAACAGGAAAAGTTGACCCTCCCATTGCCAGCACAGACTCAAGTCTCCAGCAGCGGCTGCTGCGCTTGTGCAGGGATGAAACCCCCACGTTGGGGGTCCCAGGGAGCTCCCTTCTCTGCTGCAGCCAGCGCCCCTGGTACAAGGCTTAACTCCCTCTTACATCTAGGATCAGGGCGTGAAGGGTGTGAAGTCGCAGCTAATTGACACAAGACAGTTGAGTTACGACCCAGTTCCCAGGAGTCACTTCGTCCACGGAGCCGGGAAGTTGAAGAACTACTCTCCCCCCCAGCGTTGTTGGGGGATTGTTGGCACAGCACGTCTGTTCCTCACAAAGCTAGAAGAGCATCTGGGCCCTCTTCCTTTCCAGGAAGGGTAATTGTCACTAGGAGTTGACCACAGTCATACTCAGAGGCCAAAGGCAGATGGAAACACCTTGACCTTTACCTTCCCTGTGAACTTTCCATCCCTGCCCACAAGGCCTGACTCGGAATGGGTGTGCAGACTCTCACTGAGGCTGGAAGCAGGGGTGCACCGCACACCCCCAGAGCCGCCCACACACAGACCCTGGGACGGGGCAGTAGGTCTCCCTGTGCATTGAGGTCACAGGGGGCTTCTGGGCCTCGACTCCCACGCACAGCATCCAAAGACCCACCAAGCTTCCTCACACAGCTCAGTGCTGCATGTAGTTCATAAAACTCAGTCTCTTTATTCTCCCAGCAGACTCCCCGGCAGGAATGCGGGGGGTGGGCAGTGTCAGGAAGGGGAAAGACAAACTCACTTCTGCTTTATCTGCAGAGTATTTAGCTAAGTGCGGGGCACATAATAAGTGTTCAATAAATAACCATTATTAGGAGAGGGTGAGACAGAGGAAATCAGACAGATCAGAATGTAACTCTGCCATGCAGATTTATTGTGTTCCTGCTCAAGGAAAAAGAAACCGAGTATCTCAACTTCCCATCTCCCGCTCTCTGAGGCTGACTTTGCAACATGTCCTCCCGTCCCCTTTGCCTGCAGCCTGTCAAAAAAAAAAAAAGAGAGAGGGAAAGAGAAAGCCAATCCGGCATGCTTGGCTGATCCCCAAGCCCTCCAGCCCACAGTTCCCTCCAACTGGATGTTTAATTTCCCCAGGTCGAAAAGACGCATCCTGATGATCCGAGTTAATTCAAAATGTAAATTTCATCTCCCATCGGCTAATGGCTCCGAGTCCTGCTTTACATAACTGGGGAGCAGCTGCCTTGTGAGTCACTGCCCCCACCCCCCCACCCCACGTCTCAGTCCTTCATGGAGATGAAGCCCCGGCTGAGGCTTCCAATGGGCAGTGGTAGCCTCTGCACCCATGGAGGCCAGGCAGAGTGTTCTATTAACCAGAGAACCATGGGGCATGGGGTTAATGCCAACCCCAGGGACTGGGCTCGGCCCAAGAGGCCCCAACTGGACCCAACTGGTCTCCCAAGGCCTGTTCTGGGCAGCCCAGGCCGGTGTCCTCTCACCTCTATTCGGGAACCTTGGCCTTGGCAGGGAATTTCATGAGCTCTGTGGGGAGGCCAGTGCATCCACAAAGTGCCAGGAGTGGTCTTCACCCAGCCCTGGATTAGCCTTGAGCCTTCCTAGAGGTCTCCCAGATGCCCAGTCTTCTGGGGTGCCGCCCTCTGGTCCATAGGATGGGTCCCCTCTCGCCTCCGCAGGAGATGCTAAGGGGTCCCCCTAAAGCCAACCCAAGACTCAGCCCCAAAGACAAAACCAGCAGCAGCAGGCGGGGTCTCTCCATCTGCCTCCTGTGGCTTTGGGCCAGGACACAGTGTTGAGGGGACCTGGGTGGGCCTGAGTTTCAGCTTCCCATCCCCCCCCACCATCTTTCCTAGGTCCTTGGATTGGAAAATTTCAGCAGTACAGGAGGGGAGATGGTGTCGTCGAGGGGGCACACAGGGGGTGAGGAAGCATCCTGGATGGTGGGATTTCAATCATGCTGAGAAGCTACAGGAAATCATCCAAGGCGGCCGGTGTATGTCGTGTCTTCATGAAGTTACCATGCTCTCTGCCTTGACACCTTCCCTGCACCTGGCCCTGAGCTCGCTAACTCTCAATGCTGAGTCCCTCGAAGTGTCATGTGCCTCCAGCCTCCTGGCTGGGAAGGCAGAGCATAGATTGTATAACTGGGGAAACTGAGGCTTGGAGAGGCAGGAACTGTGTCCAGGCCACACCAGCAGTTTAGTGGCTATAGTGAATCCAATCCATAGGCTTCTGCCTCTGGGGAGGCGCGAGAGGAAACGGGACCTTCCTGCCACCTTGGAGCCCCTGGGTCCAGTGCCCCTGCTCTGTCTACACCCTCCCCTACATGGTGACATGAGCCAAGCCCTCCCTTCAGTGACCCAGCCCAGTTGGTGGAGGTGTCCCTGGGCTGCCAGGGCTGGGCCAGGCTCTTGGTCTCCTGACTCAAAAGTGAGGACCGACCTAGGGTCATGGCCACAGACTTAGTACCACCCAGTCAGCCTGGAGAGTGAGGCTCCTGGAGGTCCCCACTCTCCCACCTGCTGGCCAGGTGACTCATGCATCTCCCTGTCCTCTGTGGCCTCAGTTTCTCATCCTGTGGTTAGTGAGAGTTTTGAGAGGTTGGCCAGCCCGGCATTGAAGGACACTGAACCCATCTTGAGAATGCCTGTCCCTCGTCCATTTTCCCTGAGTCCCCTTGATTGATCTAGGGCCACGTCTCAGGATGTGAATCACCTCTCACCCATCACCTTGTTCAGCAAGGTGCACATGGGTATCCAACCCAGAACCTTTGGTAGCAACTGACTTCTAATGCAGGTTAAGAGACACTCTTCTGCTGTATTTATTCTTAACTTGATGGAGCTATAATTCACATATCATAAAATTCACCCACATCAAATGCACTATTCAATGTTTTTGTTTGATTGTGTGTTTTTGAGTCAGGATCACGCTCTATCACCCAGACTGCAGTGCAGTGGCACGATCATGGCTCATGGAAGCCACGACCTCCTGGGCTCAGGTCATCCTCCTGCCTCAGCCTCCTGAGTAACTGGGACTACATGTGCCACCACACCTGGCTGGTTTTTTTACTTTTTGTAGAGATAAGGTCTTGCTGTGTTGCCCAAGCTAGTCTCAAATTCCTAGGCTCAAGTGGTCCTCTTGCCTCGGTCTCCCAATGTACTAGGATTACAGGTGTGAACCACCGTGCCTGTTCCTCAATGTTTTAAAAAATATATTCACAGAATTGTGAAAAGTTTACTACAATCTAACTGTAGAATACTTTCGTGACCCCCCCAGAAATCCCAGTAGTGGGTATTAGGACCTCCTCCCCCGGAACCCTGGCAACTCCTGAGCTACTTTCTGTTCCTTGCTGCCGCTTCTGGACATTTCATGGAATCCTGCAATCCATGTGTCTTCTGGGGCCAATTCTTCCACTTAGCAAGTGCTTCTGTGGTTACCTTAGCTAGGAATGCTGGCTTCGAGTTACAGTTGGAATGTAACAGCTTTATTTTTAAAAACATTTCTTTCACTCTATTAATATTTTTCCACTTAAGGGAATTAATTGATCGTTTGCTCAAGTTGCCAAAAGACTGTGGTGGGTGGGCTGTGCACACGTTTGGAAGACAGCCCTCCATCCTGCCTGGGGGTCTGCGGTTCCCCTGGAGAACAAGTCTCTGCTTCTGGGGCCTGTCTGCTCCTTCCTCTCTCCGACAGCCAGCCTCCCCTTGAGCTCCTCTTTCCATCTTCCCTGACTATTCTCAAAACAGCCATCGGCAGAGTGGCTCACGCCTGTAATCCCAGTACTTTGGGAGGCCAAGGCGAGAGGATCTCTTGAGCCCAGGAGTTTGAGACTACCAGCCTGGGCAACATAGTGAGATCTCATTTCTACAAAAATAAAAAATAAAAAAAATTAGCAGTACCTGGTGGCTTGCACCTACAGTCCCAGCTACTTGGGACACTGAGGCAGAAGGATCACTTGAGCCCAGAAGGTCAAAGCTATGGTGAACATGATTGTTCCACTGCACTCCAGCCTGGGTGGCAGAGTGGGACTCCAACAAACAAACAAAACAAAAACCCTGCCATTGCACTGTGGAGGGAAGGGGCGGAAGCAGAGACTCTGCAAACACACAGGCAGTGGGTGTCTTCAACACACTCCCAGGGACAGCTGCGGGCACGGCCCTTCTCTGCAGCCGTCTTGTCCACAAGCCGCGTCGATGAGTTTAATTATGCAATTAAAGTCATTTTCCCGGGCTGAACAAATATTTACAGCATATTTTGCTGCAAATTGCCATGCCTGGAGAGGAGTTCTCTCGCTCAGGCGGGTATGCAGTTGCACATTTGCATATCCCGTTGCCGGGGGGGGG
>NW_007234230.1:717035-786757 GCF_000164805.1 Carlito syrichta | reverse complement strand
ATGGAGGGAATGACATCCCCCGCTCCTCCACCGCCGCCCGGGGCCGGTTCGGTGCGTCAGCGAAGCCTCAGAGCTTGGCCCTGGAGCCCAGAGGGGGCCCAGGTGGCAGAGAGAACACGGTGTGTGCAGACAGTTCTGGAAGAACCAGACCCACATCGATTGGGCGCCGGCCATTCTTCCTGTCCCGGATTTGGTGGTCCTGGGAGCGGGGCCCATGTTTTGCATGCCTGTCTCCCAAGGGCCCCCACTGTGTGAGCAAGAGCCTCACCTGTTTGATTGTGCTCTGAGTTCATCCTTGTCTCAAGCCTCCAAGCCGTCCCATGGAAGAAACTCTATCTTGACCCACTGGGGTAAAGTCAGTTGGCTCAAAGTTCTCTCAGTTGGGGGACAGCCCTGCCTCTGTCAAGGTCCCCAGTTTGCAGCAAAGTTCTGGGGGGAGTGCGGGGTGGGCGTTGGGGTTAGAGGGACAGGAGTGATGTTTAAATATTTATCAACCTGTGAAGGCAGTGACCACTGAGCGACAATTCCGGAGCCAAGTTTGGGAGCCCCCGGGTTGTGTGTGGAGGTCCGGGGGTTCCTGGGGAACCTGGGATGGATGTATGGGGGTATGGTCAGTCAGGGCAGCTCTTCACCAGCTGGTGCAGGGGCATTTCAGCTACTTAACCTCCAGCCCTGCCATGTGAATGTCGAGTTCAGGGACAGCGAGAGGGCTGGCCACTGCCCCACGGGGTCCCGGCCCCTGTGTATCTTGTCCATATGTGAGGTCTATTCAGGCCATCGTCTTTTCTCTCTCTCTCTGTCCCCTGGCTTGGCCTCCTGCCTGCCCTGTCACACCCAGCACTGCGTGGACCTGTCCGTCGGTGGGGTATTTATGGACCTGAACAACCTGGTGAAAATATGGTCCATGTTGGTGCATCTGCCATGCAGCCCTGGCCCCAGCTGTCAGAAGAGCTCAGAGCCAGAAGAACTGTGCACAAGGCCCCAGAAACCACCCCGAGACCATTGGATGGCATGTCTCCTTCAGCTTTTTTCTAGGCATAAGTGTGCAAATGCCCACAACTTCCAATATCTACCTGGCACACAGAGGCAGGTGGCAAGTACTGCTTTTCGATTACTTATCTTTTGCAGAGTCTTTTCAAATGGCCGCCTGCCTGTCTACTCTGGGCAGGATGACAACCTCTCTAAGTAATCCCCTCTCGCTGGGCATCTAGGTTACTTCCTCATTTTTGGCCATGAGATACAACAGTTCTGTGGCAAGCATCCTCACAGCTAGATCTGTGTACATCTTCATGCCTTTCCCTATAGGACACATTTCTTAGAGGTAGAATTCCTGGACCCAAACTCAAGGCTTTTGCTAAAATGTTCAAGAAGGGTGACAGTGGCTTTCTCCGGGGAGGAGTTTGCGGCTCGAGAAAAGTGCTCCCAATACTCCACACCTGAGCCATGACCAGTTGTCGGTGGGACAACTGCCATGGGGGAAGGAGCGTGCATCCCTGAGTGGATCCGGCAACACAGCTGAGAGCAGCTGCCCTCAGGGGCGCCCTGTGTGCCCCCCTTGCTCGCCTCATCTCGTTGGATGTTCTCCATAAGCCCCCCGAGAAAGTACTGTTATCACACCCATTTTACAGTTGAGGAAACTGAGGCAGAGTTTTGCACGATCGCCCAAGGGCACACGCAAGGGAGAAGTGGCCCACTGACTCCCATCTGGACCCCAGAGTCTGTGCTGAGCTGGGCTATTGGATTTCAACCTCCTTGGATCCGGGGACATGGATGGGACAGAGGATCCCACTGACTGGGGCAGAGCTGGGATGTGTCCAAGGTGCTGGCGTGACTGCCCCCCAGGGAAGGAAGCAGGCAGCCGGGAGGAAGCTGCTCCAGCTTGGTGCCCACTAACAGGAGCCAGAAGAAGGAGCCTGCCCAGGGCCTATGCCCGTAGTCTTAAAGCCACTGCCATGTGCCCAGAGGCCGTGTGGCACCCAGAGGGGCGAGAGCGCTGCTGGGGGGCCCAAGGAGGGTGGGCCCAGGGAGAGAGGGAGAGAAGGAAAAGGCCCCGGGACCCCCGACTCCCAGATGCCCCTGCCCCACCTGCCACACGGCCCCTGAGTGCCTTGAGGGAGCATGGGGACAGGTTTGCTGCCCTGGTTCGATAATTGTGTAACGACTGCATTCTGGTCTTTAGTCCAGACTCCAACATGGCTCCGAGAACTCCCGGAGATCAGGGGGCAGCTCTTACGCTGGATTCCAACAGGGACGTCAGTCCCAGTGTGGTCTGGTAGGCCGAGATGACCAGGAATCAAGAAGCTCTGGACTTTCGATTTCACCCCAACCCCACATTCAAGTGACAAGTTGCCCACCCTCTCTGGGCCTCCAGAGATGTTGGTGAATGAGGTCATAGTATCCCAGTTATTGTAGCCAGAGATCCCACAGAAGCCAGGACTCAGAGACAGATGGTTTGAGGAAACTGAGTCAGAAGCCAATGACACGTGTTGAGTCCTTTTGGTGTCCTGAAGACCCTTTTGCTGTATAAGTCACCTCCTCCAGGCTGTCTTCCAGGCTTCCAGGACCTAGTGGCCACATGTTCCTACACAAAGGCTGCTAGGAGTGATGCTGTCATGTACAGGAAAGCAAGGAATTCCAAGGTGGTCAGCTTTGCCTACCGAGGGAGCCCAGAACGACACCAGGGCAAAAGGCATGCATTTTAACAATCTGTATCCTGGTGGCCCCTCCTGGGGGGTCCAAGAAACTGCTGAAAGGCCCCCAAGGGGTCAAGAAATGGAGGCTGGGGGCCTGGGTCCGGACTCCCACCTCAGGCGTGCTGCCTCCTGTTGTGCAGTGGGCCTGGGTCTCTGAGTGGAGCACACATCAGGAAAGCGCTCTGCAGTGCAAAGAGGAAACACGTTTGAATGTCATGGCTTTAAATTAATACGGCAGATAGCGCTTAATCCTAGTAAGTGGTTTTTTTCCCACCAGTGGTTCTGGTATTAGAATGTGCCAATTTGTCTGGTGCTGGGTCATACTCTCACTCCTTAAAGGGGCAGAAAACCCTGGCTATTTCCCAGGCCTGAGGAACCCTCCTGGCATCAGTTTCCTGTGAAATCGGGGTGATCTTGTCTCCACCTTCCATGGGGAGCCACAGTGAGGGGCATAGGAGGTGAAGGGAAGGAGCTGGCTTTCGTGTTTCAGAAGGAAGGATGGAGGTGAGAAGGAGCCTGCTCCTTGGGGTGTGGCGGGGTAAAGGGCAACTTCACAGCCTGAGCCCACAGAGGAAACAGCAGCTTGAATAAAGCTGTGCTTATCTAGAGAATGAGTGTGCTTTGTAAAGTTTATGGTTTGTTTGGACTGTTCTGGAAGACCCATAAAGGCTGGGAGCAGAGGAGACGGGGTGAGGGCTCACAGCAGAGCTGGGGGCCACCCCACCCACTGCCTTCCTTCTCTAGGAAGCCTGTTGTGTTGGCATGATGCTCTGTATACAGATAATTCAAGCTTGCACAATGCAGACCCTTTTTCCTTCTGAAGATCACTTCTCCCTCTCTCCTCCCCCGTGGGTGACATCTGAGAAAAGTATTGCCCAAAAAAGAGCTAAAAGGCAAAAGCCCATGACCACTGTCCACAATGTGATTCTTTTTTTAAAGAGTATTTGAATTTTTAGAGACATGATCTTGCTCCGTCCCCCAGGTGGGACTGTGGTGGTACAATCACTGCAGCCTTGAAGTTCTAGGCTCAAGCGATCCTTCCACATCAGCCTCCGAGTAGCTGGGACTGCAGGCACACCACCACACCAACTAATGTTTTAATTTTTTGCAGGGTCTTGCTATGCTGCCCGAGCTGGTCTGCAACTCTTGGCCAGCTACACACACTCCACCATGTAAAGGTTTGTAGAGTTGGTAAATGGCGCCAACTAGTGGCTTCAGCTAGTCCAGAAACTCCAAAGCTTGGGGCTGTGTCATCTTTATGTCACCATCTCTGGTCTACTGTTTCCCATCGGGGTCCCCTGCTCCCTCGACCCGGGTAACTCACCCCCTCTTCAAGGGCAATTCGGAAAGTCTCCCCCTTTCAGGAATGGTTGAATTTGAATCACCAGGTATTTAATCAGAGTTCTCTCTCCCCGGTGGTTTGAGTAAGAAAAACCAAGGAAAGCAAATCCACCTTTTCTATAAAAGTTTATTCTGCAATTTTTTTCTAAGAAGGGCGAAAAATTGAAATTATTAAAGGTAAGGAACATCGGTATATAAAAATAATATAAACACACTTATTAATAACAAAGCAACATTTCTTTCTAGCAACAACTAGTAGTTAATCTTGCCCAAGATTTTTCCGAAAGTATTAAATACATTTTAGATAACAATACATTCAGATACACATGCACAAATATATCAAACACACACACACACATATATACAACTCAAGTATTTTTTTCTGTGCATTCTAGCTAATCCTAGCTAAAGTGAAAACAACTAAAACGACTAAATGCCTGAGTGACCTTAAAGTTGAACAAAGTATGCTTTGGAGGTGAATTTTGGAGACATGCTAAGATTTCCCTTCCCAATCTCAGTAGCTACCGGTTTGTACTCTGTGGTTCATACTGGAAAAATTAAAGCGTGCCTTTGAGATCTGCTTGTGGGATGGGGATGATCTTGTCTTCGGTGGTGTTGATTTGGGAAAACTTGCCCTCACTCTCTCCTAGTGCATCTTATGGATTGGAAAGGGGATGATTTGTAAGGGAAAGCTCTCAGGTTTGACTACATCTGACTTATTCTTTGCTTCAGGGCATGGACCTCCCTCTCAATTTCATAGGGGAGGTCGTCATTGACCTGCTCCTCCAAATACTTCTCGATGTCTTCCACCTCCTTCTCCCAGAACTCCTTGGAGATGCTGAAGAGTTCCGTTGGGTTGACGGCCCCCAGGCCCTTCAGGTTCAGGGCATCCTCTTTGGGGACGTAGCCTATGGGCGTGAGCTTGGCACCTGCTTTTCCATTGATGCGGTTGAACATCCACTCCAGCACCCTGGCGTTCTCTCCAAAGCCTGGCCAGAGGAACTTGCCTTCTTTGTCCTTCCGGAACCAGTTGACATGGAAGATCTTGGGCAGCTTGGCTGCCGGGCGCTGGGCCATGCTCAGCCAGTGGGCCAGGTATTTGCCGAAGTTATAACCAAAGAAGGGCCGCATGGCAAAGGGGTCATGCATGATGATCTTGCCTGTTAAAGAGAGAGGGTTCCATCAGCAAATGATGCTCTTGTAGGGAAGATGGGCCCCAGTGATTGTTGACACAGCATACATGGTGCACTTTCTCTCTCTCTCTCTCTCTCTCTCTGTCTATCCACATACAGACACAGAGAGGGACAGAGAGACACAGAGTGACAGACAGAGCTCTAATCCTGTTTCTCTGTGGGTTCACATCTGGCATTTGACTTACCTTTGTGTTCCGCAGCCGCCGTAGCCTCTGATCTCATGGCTGCCCCCACAAACACACCATGCTGCCAGTTCAGAGCTTCGTAGACTAGGGGGACACCTTCAGCAGGAAGAAAGAAAAGCTCCTTCAAGACTGTGACATTCAGCCTCCACAACCCATGGTATTATTTCACAGTGTGTCAAGACAACAGCTCTGTCCTTGAGCTGACTGTGGAAAACTACGAAGTCCAAGTTACCCCACCAAGGCACACAGCGGAAGGTAACGTTGGATCATTCTACATTGGATCCAGGATCTGGAAAGGGTCTGGGGGCCAGAAGGGTTGGGTCTACATCTGAGCTTGCCAACTCTTCTGGATTTTGGAAAGATCTTTGGTTCAAGATCTTTGGCTACCTCTACAAGGTCATGGAAAGGGGCACTTTCAAGGGGGTCTTTCGGTGGCTAGCACACCCGCGTTCCCAGTCTAAACTAAAGAGAGGCTCACCTGTGGGTCTGCGGCCTCCAAAGATAATGCCTTCGATGGGCACACCTTCCGGAGACTCCCAGGCACCATCGATGATGGGGCACTGGCTGGCTGGAGTGCAGAACCGCGAGTTGGGGTGGGCACAAGGTTCCCCTACAATGAGAGAGCGAGAAGCCCCTGAGCGTCTGGCCAAACAGTGGGTGCCTGCGACCCGGAGCGCTGAGGCCTCTAGTGGGAACTCACCATCCTCTGGGCTCCATGCCTTATCCTTCCAGGAAGTGATCGTGATGCCCGAGGCCAGTGGCTCATCGATGCCTTCCCAATAGATGCCCCCGTCGCTGGTCTCTGCCACATTGGTGAAGATGGTGTTCTTCTGGATGGTCTTGATGGCATTGGGATTTGTCTTCACAGAGGTTCCCGGGGCGACACCGAAAAAGCCATTTTCTGGGTTGATAGCCCTTAAGTTACCTGGAGGGTTAATAATCAACCGGAGAAGTGGTCGTGAGGGCCAGGCAGATATAACGTCTACTCACATCTTGCCAGGCTCATGTTGTGCCAAGTTTTCAAATCCCTTTTCTCCTCCCCTACAATACACATGTATGTTTTTCCTCCAAGCATCATATTCAACTCAGACACTCGCAGCTCTCACTTCCCCTCCAATTTCCCCCAGTCCCATCTTACCAAGTTTATGTGTGTAAACAAACAGCAGCATATGGCCGCATTTCAACCCAGACTGAATATCGCATTGAAGGATGCTTGCAGAATGCATATTTCTAAGACTCAGCAAACCTCAGTGGAATGTAAAGCTCCAAGCACTGAGGACGAAGGGGACTCTGGCACGTTTTGAAGGTCAGCCGCTCCCTGGGGCCCACTGCCATCCCTGCTGGGCCTGGGAGTTACCTTGCTCATCAAACTTCATCCAGGCGATGTCGTCGCCCACACACTCCACCTTCCACCCAGGCAGACTGGGGTTCATCATGGCCAGGTTGGTCTTCCCACAGGCGCTGGGGAACGCTGCCGCCAGGTACTTCTTCTGGCCCTCGGGGTTGGTTATGCCCAGGATCTGTGGGAGACGGGATGCTTCGTCACCGTCTTTGTGCCTTTCTCCCCGAAGGGCAGCACTGCCGTCCAGAAGCCCCCAGAGGTGGGCCCCAAGTTCTCCTTCAGCCCCAAAGCCCTCAAACATGGGCCCCAAGGTCTCCTTCAGCCCAGAACCCCCTGCCCACCCCCGAGGTGGACCCCAAGGGTCAGCCATCTCTTCAAGTTTCAGTGTACACTAACGTTTCTACCCCAGGGTCTCCAGGGGACTCTCTGTGTTTAAGGTCCTCTGAAGGAGGTATATGTGGGTGCATGAAGTGTTTAATTAATTAATTAATTAACCCGCTCACTCAGGGGCGTGCTGGGTCTTGCTGATGTGTCCGCAGCGTCCCTTGGGCCAGCCCCCTCCCCTCACCCCTGGGCTTTCCCTCACACACCCCAACCTTCCTGCAGGCTTACCAGCATGTGCTCTGCCAGCCACCCTTCCTCCTTGGCCAGCCGACTGGCCATCCTGAGAGCAAAGCACTTCTTTCCAAGCAGCGAGTTCCCGCCATACCCGCTGCCAAAGGACACGATCTCTCTGCGGTCAGGCAGGTGTGCAATGAGGGTCAGCTCTGGGTTACAGGCCCAGTTGTTGACCAAAGGCTCTGCAAACAGGGACCCGTTCCATGTCAGTACACCGTGTCCCTGCCGGAGGACACCCAGAACCCCAGGTTTAGCATTACGCTTACTTTGTTACTTTAACTTTTGATTTTGCAATAATACACTTACTCTTTAAAGGCAGAGGGCACCCCACAGAGTGGAGACACTTCACAAACTCGCCGTCGCCCAGCGCGTCCAGGACGGCCGTGCCCATCCGCGTCATGATGCGCATGCTGGCCACCACGTATGGCGAATCTGTCAGCTCCACGCCAATCTTGGACAGAGGCGAGCCCAGTGGCCCCATGCTGAATGGGATGACATACATGGTGCGACCTGGGGACCAGAGGGGTGGGAGCTGGTGAGACGTGACCTTGGGCTTGCAAACACCACCAGTGTGGTTCCCCTAGGGAGACTCAGTCTCATGGTCTCTACATCCTGTTGGCCACCAGCCCCTCGGTCAGAAGAGCCCACCAGGAGGCAGAGAGTCTGCCGAAATTTAAGAATTTTCTTTCATAAGTGTACAGTGGGCCCCCCCCCAAGCTTTTTCAAGTTCATGTGCATGGAATTGTTTCCATACTCGTGTCAGACAGTCTGGAAAGGCGGAACTGAGGTGAGCCACCTTCACTTGTGGAACTGGAAGATGGCTGAGGCCCGGAGTCTCCATGACCGTCACAATCACCACTAGGACAGCCGTCATAACACGACGTGTGCTGCTGTGCTACCCACTCAGATAAACATTTCAATCACCTTTCATGCATCCAGGGAACCTGGCATTGAACGCCTTCTCAAAGTCCTCCTCTGACATCCAGCGGCCCAGCTGGCTGACGCCGGTTTTCGAGATGGGAACCGTGTCCCTTTGTTCTTGGGTGATGATTACTGTCTTGCTTTCAATCCTGGCCACATCCCTGGGGTCTGTGAGAGCCAACCAGCTGTAGAGAATCACAGGATTCCTCAGCCCAGCATCATGAGCAGTGGACCCTTCTCTCAGGACTGGGGCTGTCTTTAGCTTGCAACAGAAATCTGCTCTTCCCAGAGCATTTGGGGGTGCCAGCACATAAGGCCTGGGTCCCCTGCTAATGTCATGAAAGTAGGGTCTGTATGGTTCTCACCATCTTATTATTATTTTTAGTCAGTCTGGCGCTGTCACCCAGGCTGGAGTGCAGTGACATGATCACAGCTCACTGCAGCCTCGAACCCCTGGGCTCAGGTGATCCTTCCCCATCAGCGTCCTGAGTAGCTGGGACTACATGTACACACCACCACACCCAGCTAATTGTTTTCTTTTTGTAGAGCTGACATCTTGCTATATTGCCTAGACTGGTCTCAAACTCCTGGACTCAAGAAATCCTCCCACCTCTTACACACCCTCCCGAAGGGCTGGGATTACAGGCGTGAGCCACTGCGCCCCACCCTGACTGTCTCCTGAAGTTCTCCAAGAGTCTGCAAGCCCCTTGAGGTCTCTATCACCCCTTTCTGCCAACACGGAGGAGGCAGGGAAGGGGAGTGTACAGGGGGTGCTGAGCGAGCTTACCAGTTGTCATATTTCTTCAGCCGCCGAATGATGCCCCGCTGTTCCATGTCCTCCAGGAGTCTCCCGTTCTCCTCCTCGGAGCCATCACAGATGTGGATGCACTCGGGCTGGCACAGCGTGGCATTGCTCTCCACGAAGTCCCTCACTGCCCGGGGCAAGCTGTCGAGGGTGCCCTGGACGACTTTGGCTGAGACGGTCAGGCCGTTTTGCAGCTGAGGAGGCATTTCTGCAGGGTGGTGCTAAGGGGCACGGACGCTGAGATCTCCTGAAACAGAAACGCTGTGTCCTGAGCACAAACGACAATAGACGCCTGCAAAGCACCTGGTGGCCTTCTGCGGGGATGGCCCACGTACAGACGGCTACTCCTCTAAGGAAGAAAGAAAATGGGTTCATGCTCTTTGCAATTTTTTTCAGAAATGTAAATGCCAAAGCTCTACTCACCTATCTTTGGATGATCTCAGGGATCCCAGGCTTTCTTTCTGGGTTCTTCCCACTGGCCAGAGTGGGTTCCCTGTGGGAAGGCCGTGCTTGGTGGCAGGAGCTCCTGGCCTTAAATACAGTGGAGGCCAGCGGCCCTTCCCCTCGGCTGCACTCGGGGAGGCTCGTCTCTGACGTCAGGGGCAGTTCTCTGGATCTCAGCCAGGGTCAGTTCTACTTCGGGCCAACTCACCACGATCCACCCCAGGGAGATAATCATTGAACATATCGTTGTTAATGAGTGCCAGGAGACCTCGGGCCAGGACCAGCCATGATGGGCTCTTACACAACCTCTGCTTGACTAAACTTTGCCCCAGTTCTCTGCTGATGCAAAACACAACACCCTTTTCTGGCCAGGCAGGTGGGGTCGAGGACAAGGCTGGCCAGGGCACCTCCTGGACTTCAAGGGTTGTTGGCAGCACATTCTGTGTGCCAACAAGGGCCCCTTGGCACAACATTGCCACTGTGAGGTGTCACCCCATGGCCAAAGTTCATGGGAAGGATGCACTCTAGCTTGGTGTGTGCATGGTTTATTGGCAAAAATCTGTGCCATCCGCCCTGCTTGGGGGCTAACCCTATATTGAGAGCCTGCTGCATGTCCCCATCGCCCCAAATGCAAACGTATGAAGGCAGGGGTTTCTACCTATTGTGCTCACTTATATAGCTACTCTGTGCTTGGCACAGAGTAGACACTGAGTACACACAACCTGAATGCTGTTTTAAGTCCTTTGCATCAATGAACTCATCACCGCATTCTGAGGGAGAGGCTATAAATGACCCTATGCACAGATAGGAAACTGAGGCAGGAGGGTGAGTAGTGGCTCCCAGCTGCTGGTAGGTGGCAGGGAGAAGATTTGGGCACGAGCAAGTTGGACTCAGCAGCACCATGTCACTCCTTGAGAGAATTGCCTTTTCTGGAACCTTCTAGGTGTTTTGCAGGCACTTCTGAGCTGGGTGCTGTGACTCTGGTTGACAACTAGATGCTTTTTGCCTCCCTCGCAAGTCTGGGAGTCTGGGGAGGGCAGAGGGCCTAGTGGTTTTACTAGATTACACTTGAGCAATGAGACCTTTATAACAGTCACAAAGAATCTGCTTTGCCAGCTGTCGGACCTGCAGTCCATTTTAGTGAACTATGGAAGCTGCTTGCTGGAGTTTAGAGAACACTGGGTAAGAAGTCAAGCACACAGGACTGGCCCCGACCCCCCCACCCCCACCCCGCCAGCCGACCACGCAGCTCCGAGGGAGCCCTCCACCCAGATGAGGTCAGGTGAGGACTTGGCCCACCTCCCCCAGGTGATGTAGAACAGTTCCCTGGAGTAACCCCACCACCGCAAATGTAAGGTCACGGCCAGTGCAGGGCCCTGCGAGGGTCCTGCAACCGCGAGAATCAGAGGGCTGTCCTAGAGGGCTTGACTAGGACACTCATGTCCTCCACTCCCGCCAAAATGATCAACCCATTGTGGTTTCATCTATTCAGCTTTTTATTCAACCAATTGGGTCTTTCAGTGTAAATACAATATGAGGTGTTTTTGTTTAAAGTTATTTTTCACTTAGGTCCCTGGAATTCGTCACAAGTGGTGCCATCAGCCGCACAAAAGCACGTGTTGTGTCTGTTGTGTCTAAACCCAGAAGTGATGTAACACTCGGTGCTGAGGTCACGTCCTTAGCATCTGACATCAGTGATGTCAACTATGCCAACACACAGCCATGCACAGCGACACACACATTATACTAATGAGGTTCATCGCACCAAATTGGTGGAAAGCCCCGTTTTGCTGCTAAAAAAAATAATAGGTTCGATTCCCTGGAAGAGCACACAGATTGAAAACAAAAATGGGAAACCAGAGCTTATCTGTAGTTGGAAATGCTACCCATAAGTTCAAGGCCATGATGCTCTGAGACTTCTGGGAGAGCAGCAGCCAGTGCAATTGCCATGTGGGAGTGACAAGTCACCGCCGAACTTCACTCAACGTTTAATTACTCACATTCACAGAAAGAAGGACGGCATTATCCCCTGCGACTGTCCCCTGCCAAAATATTAAAAAGCAAACACTGGGCTTCAGATTGCCTCAAAGTACAGAGCTCTCTGGAAGAAAAGAGTGAGACAATGAGAGGGGCATGAGGACATGCATGGGAAAGTGCCCTCATCCCTCAGCCGGCGACGCCCAGGGCCCAGCCTCTCCCTGTCCCAAAGGGGTTCATTGAGCAACAGTTTCAAGGGCTTGGCTGGAGGTGTTAGCCTTGCCCATCTGACACTGGTTTAGTTGTAAGTGAGCCTCAAAATGGGGAACTGAACTTCCACCCAGCTCCTGGGATCCCCGAGGACCCTCATTCAAACCCCACGTGGAGGCCGGGCACGGTGGCTTATACCTGTAATTGTGGCACTTTGGGAGGCTGAGGAGGGAGGATCACTTGAGGCCAGGAGTTTGAGACCAGTCTGGACAACATAATGAGGTCTCATTATTACAAAGAATAAATTTTAAAAATTATCCAGGCATGGTGGCATGCACCTGTAGTTCCAGCTACTTGGGAGGCTGAGGCAGAAGGATCGCCTGAGTCCAGGAGGTCGAGGCGGCAGTGAGTCATCGTCATACCACCGCACTCCAGCCTGGGGAGCCAAGGGAGACCCTGACTCAAAATAATCCCCAAAAACCTGAGCGTACTTTTCAGTGTGTGTTCAGGGCAGGTGGGGAGTGGAGGTGTAGATGGACCCTGTGTGCATATGAGGAATCTGAGGCAGGGAGATGCATAGCCACTCCCAGCTGGCTGGTGGTGGCAGGGGCGACTGAACACCAGCGAGCTGTGAGTGGCTTGCCCCTGTTGCTTCTGGGACGAGCCCCCGACTCTCCTGGGGCTCCTCTTTCCTCAGGCCCAAAGCTGCTCTTCTTTTTAAAAACATATAAAAAGTGGAGCCCAGAATACCCTGGGAAAAGAAGGAGCCAGAAAGGCCAGAAGCTGAAAAAACACCTCTCAGACCTTCTCCCCACAACTGCAGCCTTGCTTTGTGGCTTAGGAACCACGATCCCTTGCACTGTCTAGGACCACGCCGGTGGTGGCTCAATACCAGGGAGTCAGAGGGCTAACATGGTCAGAAGCGGAGCTGAGCTCAGATGGCTGAAAGCTGTCTTCTCTGGGAATCCTTGACTGGAGCATCTACTAAATGCATGCTGCGTCTCCAGCACAGGGGCATGAGTATTAACAATACTAGGCTTCCTCTGCATGCCGGAAATGGAAGGTTTTCCATTATTTTCTCTGATGTAAGCACTTTTATTATCTTTCCCATTTTATAGATCAGGAAACTGAGGCTCGAGAAAGGAATCACATTCATTCCTTCAACAAACACCAACTGAGCAGCTTTTGCTGCTCCTTCTCCAGATATGCCCCCCCCCCACCGTAAACCCTAGAGCATCTTCTCCTCTATATATTCCTAGCACCTAGTCATCAAGCATGCATTGAGCACCTACTGTAGACTGACCTCCCCTCCGGGCCAGCTTCATGGGCTCATGTGCATGCCCCACTCTCAGATGGGGACCCTTTTCTTGAAGTATTGTGCTTTGGGGTCCCTGTCTTGAAATTCCTAATGGTCCTGTCTCTGAGTTTGTGTCCCATAAGTGAAGTCAGTGGGATGGCAGGGCATGGGCCTTGGCTCTTGGCCTCTCTGCTTCGTGGGGAAGGGTTCTCAGTCACCTGCCTCCTTGGTCCTCCCTGCTCAGTGACCACAGCTGCCCTCCACCCCAACAAGGGCTTAACCGCAAGCACTGGGAGGTTGTGCTGGGGCTGTGAGCATGTGAGGGTCCACGCTGGCTCCCATAAGTAACACTGTGTGCAAGGGAGATGCATCAACAGCGAATCAAACACCTCATGAAAGGCAGGGAGACCGTAAAGACAGAAGCACAGGCTTTGGTCCTTTTTGAGCAAGGGGCCCTGCATTTCTCTTTTGCACTTGGTCCCACACATTACAGAGCCACCCTGCACACCATAGTGCTAAGCATGGTAAGAAATGATTTCCTTAAGGACTTGAGAGGTGGTTGGGAGGAAGGGCACAGTGGCTCACACCTGTAATCCCAGCACTGTGGGAGGCCGAGGTAGGAGGATCGCTTGAGCCCCGGAGTTCAAAACCATCCTAGGCAACATAGCGAGACCTTGTATCTACAAAAAATAAATTTAAAAAAGAGCCAGGTATGGTGGCACATGTCTGAAGTCTCAGCTACTCAGGAGCCTGAGGTAGAAGGATTGCCTGAACCCAGAAAGTCAAGGCTGTGGTGAGCTGAGACCATGCCACTGCACTTCATCCTGGGAGACAGAATGAGACTCTGGCTCAAAAAAAAGATGGAGCTGGGAAGACACCCCAAATGCTCCAATACTTGTTCACATCAAGCTCACATGAGGGCCCAATCAAAGAGGTCATGTGAGGCCAGTTGCCATACCCAGAGCACCCATCTGGGGAAGGGCTGGGGGCTGCATTTTGCTGTCTAGACCACAATCAACACTGATGAAGGCAGTGGTGCTGAGCTCTGTGGTCAGTGAGTGCCTTCCTTGAGGAGACTTTCAAACCCAGGTCCCCTGAATTGCCCAAGCCAGGGTGTGCCCACCCACTACACCTGGTCTACGGAGTGTGTGTCGGGGAGGAAATGTGGCTGGCAGGGCCCCAGATGTTATTCTGCACCTGTGCGGGGTTGTAGCTCAATTTCCCTGGCAGGCCGTGGTGAGATTCTAGAGGGACATGTGAGTGAGACTTGGTGGAGCTGTCGTAATGCCCATGCTGAATGGAACAGTCAAGAAGGCGACAGGAGATGAGGGCAGGGCCTGCCACGATTCTATAGGTGATATCCGAGGAGGTGGGTGATGGGTAGGGGCTGTGTTCCAGGTAAGCAGTAAAAATAGAGCCTTGAACTTGGCGGGGTCTCATGGCTGAGATTTTGAGGACAGTCTGATCATGGTTTACAATGGTGTTTCTTGGTTACCCAGAGGTCAAAGAAGAGACATTCCAAGATCCCCCAACATCTGTGCTTGGAGGCCACATGCGGTCAAGTCTGGTGGTCTCCAAACTGTGCCCCGAGAGGGGGAGGGAAAAGGCTGGGGGAGACGTGCTCTGAGCCACCTCACCACAGCCTCTCTGACTAAGCCTTCCATGTTGGGTCTTTGATAGCACATGGGATTTCGCAGCCAGCAAGCACTAGAAATCCACCCATGGCAACCGAGTCTTCCCTTGGAGAGCTGAGAGCAGGGAACGCAGACACATCATTTTCCAACGGAAAGCATCTCAGCTTCAAGTTCACAACCTCCTGCTCCACGGATGGGAGCGATGGGGGTGGGCTCATTCCACCCAAGGAGTAGTGGCAAGAACGTCCCTCGGTTTAGGAATCTGAATTTGTAGGAAAGCAGGGCTCTTACCTGGTAAGGAAAAAAGAGACAGTGATCTTCCCAAAGGTGACAAGGACCAAGCAGTGTCAATCTCGCATCCTGGGGCCAAAGGTATTTGCCAAATCAGCGCCAGGTCTCCATGCCAGGGATGCTACTCCATGGGGCCTCCTCCTCTCCCTCACCCCTGTGGAAGTTTCTGACAGTGGGAAAACACTGCCCAGCCCTGTAATGATCAACCACAGGGCCATCTGCCAGGGCCATCCAGGTCGTCGACCCCCATTGTGTTTGTTGGGGACAAATATTTAGATGTTCTACTTTTATGGGGTCATCTAATGTCTCTGCAGTCTGGAGGACACTTTGACAGCGTTAGATGGGTCGGGCTCCTATTTTAGTGCCATAGAATCATGTAATGGAAAGGGTCCTTAAAAGAGGACATTAGTCCAGCTTAATGAGTCAGGGATCTCCTCTGGGGTGATGAAAATATTTCCGAAGTAGACAGAGGGGGTGAATGCACAACAGTATGAATATACGAAATGCCACTAAATTGTGCACTTAAGATGGTTACTTTTATGTAGCGTGAACTTCATCTAAATTAAAATATATATATCTCCAGTCTTTTATTTTGAAGATACAGGAACAAGTGAGGGGCAGGAGGGTGGGGGTATTCAAAGCCCCCTTGAAGTGTAGGTAGGTCCCCCACCGACCCAGGTCCCAACCTATCCTTTTGACTTTTCTACATGACCTTGTCCTGTCTTGAGGCAGTAATCTCAGCCCTGAATGTACACCCACCTGGCAGAGAAGACACGTCACATCCTCAGAGAATCTTTCTCCAGGAGTGCTCTGATTTTTGTTTGTTCATGTATTTTTTTTCACAATTAAGAAATAAAAATGAATCTAGACTTAAACCATTTTGTCTGGTCTGTGTTATAAAGCATTTTTGCTGCAAAAATGTGCCCACAAGACAGGTTAAATAAATGCTAATACCCAATATGAGAATCTTTTAGAGGGCTAGCTCTCCCCTGTCTCAATCATGGCCAATCCATGGAAAAGCAATTCCATAAAAGCTTTGAGGGGGGGATTTTCCCATCATGTTTATGACATTGGTCATGGAGCTGGGCCATGAGAAACATCGCACAAGCCGGAATGCCACACGGCACACTGCCTCTGTCCCATGAGTGACCTCGTCTTTCAGAAAACCAAGTCATGCTGTGGGATGCGGGCTTATACAGGGGCTGTGCTCAGGTTGCTGACAGAGAGTCACGCTCAAAGGCAGGACAAGCAGGACCCAGAACTGGTCTCAGGTTGTGTCGGGCACTGCCCTTCTCTAGACTTCTTGGGATGTGAGCAATGAGTGCGCCTTATCACTGAAGCTGTTTTGAGTTGGGCGGCCTTGTTGAGTGCAGCTAAGAGCATCTTCCCCAGACGAGATCCCACATTCAATCTATGAGGAAGTTGAAGGCTCTGGAGATCCGAATTGGCTCCGAGACTGCTTCCCGAGAGACCCATCAAGCCTCAGCCTCCTCACTTGGTCTGTGCAGAGGTCGATGAGGCCATCCTCTTGGTAAAGTTCTGTCCCTTGTCATGGTCTCCATTCTCTGCTGTAGATTCTGAAGCCTGCAGTGGGTGTGGTGTTTGTCCTACTCACTGGTCACTTAAATGGGATGTCTGGCAACACAGCATTTGCTGAGCTGCTCTTGCTGAAGCCTCAGAAGGTCTTTGGCTGATGCTGTGTGTGCCTATTAAAATGTGGAGGTTGAAGGAACCCGCCAGGTCACTTAGGTGCGCAGCCATGTTTGGTGGAAAGCGACAGGTAATCAGGATAAGACGAAGCAAAATTTAAAACTCAGGCTCGCCCTAATTTTTTTACAACCCCACCTCAGTCGTCACTCTCAGTGTGCCTATTGCAGACAGAACATACCCAGGTTTTTATTAAAATTTCCCATCATGCCCATTTACTTCAAACCTTTGTCTGCATGTGACTTGCGTGCAGGGGGCTCTAGGCACATGGCATGGCTTCATGTGGTCTTTTAAAATGCTGTGCCAGCTGTATGGTATTCTAGAATGACTAACAGAAGTGCAACAGACAAACAGGTGGCCCGGATGTCACTGTCCAGCACTAGGAGTCCTTGAGCGACTCACTGACACTCTGTGGTCTCAGTCTCCTCATCTCTGAAGTGGTCCTTAGGACTCAAAGTACCCTTAAGGTCAGGTACCATGGCGTGAGGAAGCAGCCTTCTGAGTGTGTCACAGAGAGTGGGAACATACTTGCCACTGGATACTATTTCAGACACACTCACCAAGGAAAGACAGCAGCACCAGGCGGGGCACGAGTAGGGAGAACAGACTGCGTCTTTACCACAAAAACTATCCCACACACTTATTTTGCAGCGAGGAAATGGATCCACTTTGCAGTGCGGTTAACGCTCTTAGAAATGGGATAATTGCTGGGAACTGAGCACCACCCTTCCCCCAGCACTCTGGTAACTATGCAAATTGTTCTGCTTGTCTGTAAAGTCGCAACTCAGAACAAAAATATCTCTTCTGACCCATGCTGGGGATAATTCCTAAAACTAAGTTAATCCAGCTCTACCTGGCAACTCCTCTTCCCAGAGAGTAGATTCACACTGCTGGGGCCCAGAATGCTTCACCCAGGTGATCAGTCCCTCAGACCACACCTGGCACACAGTAGGTGCTCGGTCAGCATCTGCTGCACAGACCCAGCAGGGAGACCTGCCCCACCCGTGTACAAACCAGCCCACACCAGGCTCCCAGGGTTGGGGCATTTAACTGAGTCATAGAAACTAAAGTATTACCAGGTTGAAACACAGCAGAAACGGGGCCCCCCACGACCATGTTCTCAGAGCCTGGTCCAGAAACAAAGTGCACCTTCATGAGCACAGAAAATCCTATTTGTCTGAAAAACAACCAGAGTCTGGTGGAAAAAAAAATACTGACCGCCCCCACCCAGCCTGCCTTGCTTTGAAGAGGCAATCCAGTGAGGTCAATGGGAAAGAGAGGGGAAAATGTCCTGTTGGTGTTCTGGGTCTTTAAAAAGCAAAATCACTGGGCAGATGAGAAATTGCTATGGGAATATGGAACCCCAATTCAGCACAAATGTGAGGGTTATCTTCTCGGTAAGCTGGTGCTTCCAGCACAAGGCTGAGAGGCAGGTCCTGGGGCACCTCAGACTCTCACATATGGGGTCTGTCATTGTTTTTCAATTTTTTTTTTTGAGTTGGAGTCTCACTCAGTCGCCCAGACTGGAATGCAGTGGCCGCTCCCGGCCACCACAGCCTCGACCTGCTGGGCTCCGGCTATTCTTCCGCCTCCGCCTTCCAAGTAGCTGGAACTACAGGTGCGCACTATCACGCCCGGCTGATTTTTTGATTTATTGTAGAGATGAGGTCTCGCTTGCCCAGGCGGGTCTTGACCCCGTGGGCTCAGGCAATCCACTCACCTCAGCCTCCCAAGGCGCGGGATTACAGGCTGAGCCACCAAGCCCAGCTTGTCATTGTTTTTCAATCAGGTGGAACTCTGTCCCCCAGTTTTCTCCTGAAAGCTGACCTTAGTTATGCGACTGTTCTTTCCCTGACTTGGCACTGACTTGGCACTGGAAACAGGCCTGTGAGGCAACAGGTTTCCAAATCTCTCTCTGCCTTGTCCTGAGCTGACATGGCTGAGACCCACAGGGTCTAGGACACAACTGTCTGTCTCAGAGCCTGGCCTCAGCTCCAAGCCTTTGGGACTGTCTCTCTGAGCAACAGAGTCAGTGAGGGGCCTGGGCTTTTAGACACTGACTTCTCTGAAATCTAATCCACCTCATTTGGTCAGATCTGGTTCAATATTTTTTACCTGTAAGGCCCGGGGGTTCTCTGGGGAGGCAGCATCATGTAGAGGCTGATGCTTCCATCTTGCCCATGTCACCTGAGTCAAGGCATCCCCTTCATACGCTTCCTCGGTTTCCTCAGTTGTAAAATGAGGATAATTTTGGTACCTGCTTGTGAGGTAGTTGGCTATGAGGACCGGATTTGGGAGCCCCGATAAACATGCCTGACACAATGCTAGGCACATAGGAGCAGACACTCTTAAATGTCAGAAGGGAAAAAATCAGTTCTTCATGGTTGCAAATTCTCTATTTAACAGTTGGCTCCTGTGGGGTGCCAAGGATGGATAGAAGGAACAGAAAGTCAAGGCCAAGTTCTCACCTTCCAGGAGTTTGTTTTCCCCTCCTTTTAGCATCCTCAGCCCCTCAGACTATTCCTGGCACACAGTAGGTGCTCAGTCAGCATCTGCTGCATGGACCCAGCAGGGAGACCAGCCCCAGCTGTGCACAAACCAGCCCACAGTGGACTCTGTATGACCAAGCACCTCATGTGTCATGCAGGTACCAACTGCATCCCCTCCCCAGAAAACCCTTAACATGGAGTGATGGTGGCAGCATCTGGGCTTTTCACTTTCCCATCTGCTTGTCTGTCTCTGCGTCGCTCTCTCATTTCCTGAATCAGAGTTATGTGACTCTGCATGGGGACTGAGCGGTCCGCCAGTCACTCTTGGCGGCGGGACCCTCTGCATCAGCTCCTGAGCACTCTCTACTGGAACTTATTCAAAGCTCCTCCCCACCCCCTCCCCTGGCATCCCTCTGAGCTGCACCGCTCACTGTCCTGAAGTCCCACCATGCAGTCTCGGAATTGTGACCGTGAAGGGCCACATGACATGTGTGCAGTCAATGAAACAGGGGTGCCAAGTGATTCGAGTCATTTTAAAGACCCCATGATACAATCGGCCAAGCTCCCGTTAGCAGGACACGAGGGCTTGTTGTGAATATCAGGAAACACTTCTGGGGAGAGACTAGCCCTGGTGGTCCTGATGAACGGCCAGACGCTCTTGCCACCTGACCCATCGCACTCCAGTCACCAACTGCGAAAAATATTCCTTTTTAACTGACCCTCCGCTAAGTGCTGAGGCTCAAACGAAGTCCGTTCCTGAGCTGGGCACTTAATTCTTGGTAATAATGTCTTCACTCTATCAAGCATTGTTAACTAGCGGGAACATCTGAAGAAATTAAATTAAACTGGCGAGAGGAAACATGGCAGCCCATGACACGTACTTCCCTACAGGTGTGTGGCAAATCACTTGGTGAGTCCTGCCAGCTGGACCCGGCCTTCTTCTGCAGGGGCCGGATGTCCTAGGCAAGGGGCCTGTGTGAGCCAAGGCCGCTTCCTGGTTAACGGATCCCCTACCTGGTTCCCCGGAAGCCCCTCGGGACATGAGCACAGAGCTGGCCCAAGGGGGACCATGTGCTGTTGGTGCAAGTTAGGCCTGTTGTCCAGAGGTGGAAAGTAACGAAAAGGTTCCTGCTGATCTGGGGTGCAGAAAATACAGTCAAATCAGGGAATGGAGCAGGAAGATGGTGCGGAGACAGAGGTCGGCTGAAGGCACAGCCAAGTCTCTGCACCCATGTGCCTGGCCCTGTGTTAAGCATGTTTTTTTGGGCTCCCAAATCTGACCCTCATAACCAACTACCCTGTGAAGCAGGTACTATAATTGTGCCCATTATACAGATGAGGAAACCAAGGAGCCATCCAGAGGGCATGCCTTGACTAAGGCTATACGGTCAAGATATAAATGGAAGCATTGGCCTCCAGAATCCACACTGTCGACCTCTACACCAAACCGCCTCCCCAGAGCACACCATGGGCCCTACAGATTAAAAACAAACCAAGAGAACCCTGTTTCCCTCATGTGTCAGGTACTCATGCCCTAGACCTGCTATGCTTGCCCAGCCTGGGACACTGCAAACTACACAACGTCCAGCATTTGTCTCCTGGGCATGCAACATCTCAGGAACAAGATGGCGGCCATAAGGACTCCTGCTGGTTTCTATTTTGCAAAATACAACATCCGGGATACAAGCTGAAGGGGGTGCATGGCCACCCCTGCACATCGAGTACTTCTCTCAGAAATTGGGTAGGCCCCTGCATGAGCGAGACTGGGTTTTCAAGGAGCTGATGCACCGTGGCCAGTTAAAGTCCAGGTGCTCTGGGTCAAAACATGTTTTAAAAAACGCATGCACGTTCAGGCATGTATCAAGTACTCTGTGTCAAGACATCTCTGCATACATACCGAGTGTGTGAAGCCCACGCGAGTAGCCTGATGCATTGTGTTTTTTTTTCCGTTCAGGTGAAAACCCCAAGTATCCTTTATGTTAAAATGGCCCTTCAATTGCCTCCATTTGCAGAGAGAGAGAGAAAGAGATAAATGAAACAATTGCATTCAGTAGGCGACCACATATAAAGTAGCTCATGTGAATTATTAATGATAAATTCTTTGGAAGAAAACTCCTTGGATTTTCTTTGTTGTACTTTTAACAATTGAATGCGATCCTCATGAGCCAACTTCTTGCAAGCTGTCAAACTATTTAAATGAGAGCATATCTGACATTTCCAGATGAATGTGTCGGTGAGGACTGAAAAGAGAGTGTTCTCGGTGCCGCTTTGATGGGCACCGTTCGGGCTGTTCAAAATAAAAGTTTTGAGCACTTTGATTTTGGAGTGACTTGCCACAGTTCAACGCAGAGACTTAAAATGCTCCCAATGACTTTGGAAAAGAACGGAAAGTTTAGAGCCTCACGACAAACAGATGAACACTCTTCAAGTGACATTTGAAAGGCACTGATGGTGGGTAATAACTGCTCAAAATACACTCAGAAAAGCTTTACTTCTCATTGTTCTTTATGTATCTAATTATTCCAGGTATTGTCACGTTAAGAAAAAGTTTCATGTGACATGTGTTGTTCCTTAACCAAAGAAAGTGTAAGTCGGAGATGAAATCTAACTTCACGGGAGATGGAAGTCTGGGTGGGCCATCTCGGTGAGCAGAGAGACCTGACCCCGTGCAGCCTGACAGACAAGCAGGGTTCATTGCAGGCCCACCCAGTGCTGCCCAGGCCATTTCTGCAATGCCTTGGTCATCTGTTAGTGCGGGTCTGAGCGCTGTGCCCACTACTTTGGGGGGTGAGGCAGCTGTGGGAAATCACACAGAGCAACCAGGAGTAGCCTGAATGCCTCAGTCCACTGTTTTGTTAACCTGCTCCATCTACTGATTCTACTACTTGTGTCAGACTGCGGCCAGCCCTTGAGAGCTGTAAGCAACAAGAGACCTCGCCCAGGGTGCAGCCTCTTCAAAACCAGAACCTTACTACTTCAAAATCAGCTTCTCTACTATGAGTTCAACCCGATCCCCTCCTCGAGCCTCCCACATTCCCACCTCAGGGCCTTTGCACCTGCTGAGCCTCCTGCTAGGAGTGCCCTTCCTGACTTGTGCACGGATGGGCCTTCTTGTCATTCAGGCCACAACATTTTCCAGCACCCACCAACACACTGTCCCCTGTCATGTCTCCTTCCTGACATTTATTTCTACCTGGCATTCTACACTTGCCCATATGTTAAATCCCAGAATCCCCAATAGACTGCGAGTTCCATACTGGACAGAGACCTTGTCTGTCTTGGTCACAATTATGCTCGCAGTCCTGAAAATAGTTGCTAGACCAGAGTGCTTGCTCATGTTTGTTGAATGAGTATGTGATTTCAGCCTTTCTACCCAACGCTTAAACATGACTCTCTGGCCTTGAGCATCTGGGACTGTGATTTGGCTTCTGAAGGCTGTGCGGACTCTGTAGACCAGGAGCTCTTGGTTTTCACAGATTGGCATGCTGGCTTCCTTGTTCTAGACATGGTTCCCGTGGGCTTGGTTAAGATGGCCCTGCCTCTGAGAACACCTCCTTCCAGGATGTGAAAAGCTGGGGGTCAGAGCACTGGGACATAGAAAGCTCAGTCAGTCATAAATGTCCCCTGGACTGGGCCAGGAGTCAGTCTCTGGACTCTATGAAATCGTGCTTGAATCCTTAAGCAGATCATCAAGAAGGTTACGGGTTTTATTTGCATGGAATACTTTCCCCCTCCTTTTTCCAGAGACCCCAAAGCCCATTTCTGCAATACTTCTTTATTTAGGAGACAAATGCTCTAAAAGCATCTGATGGGTTGTGAATTAATACAAGAGAGACAGCAGGAGCGTGGCTGCCAGTGTACAATGCAGATTCAGAGTGTGGCGTACCTGACCCTGAACACATCCTCGGCCCGGGGCAGAGCCATCGCCACACCGGCCACAGGGCTGCCTTTGGAAATGTGCAGGAGGCTTTGGGGGTTGTCACAGAGTTAGGGGAGCATACTGGCACTAGTGGGAGGGGACCAGAGTGTTCTACAACCCGCAGGATGCTAGATGGGGGCCACACCACAGTCCTGCCCAAACACCCTTTGGGGGCCTCTGCACCTCTGAGTCCTCACCGAGGGCACTGAGGGTAGACCCTGCCCGCGGGTAGAGACATCTCGCGTCCACCTGGCACACGGGTGACCTCCCTGGGGCAGGTGAAGTTGTTCCAAGCCCCATCTCTTTTCAAGTGCCATGCCATGAATCACCTTAGACATCAAAGCATGAAGCACAGGCACACTTTGTATTCATGATTCATTTATGTTTTGGAAATTAACAGTCATTTCCCTCACGCTCTGCGCGTTTACATAACCCTACTGGTGAAAACTCTTATGAGTCAGCGAGGAGAGAGTCCGAGGGGTTAAGTTCATCTTTTATCATGAGATAGTCAGACGCCATCCACCAAACACCAGTCGAGCATCCCAAACACACGCTGCTACCAAGGCACCCTTCTCTGGTCGTTAATAATTAATGCATTCATTTAGTCATTAAGCCTTCCAGGGCAATTTCCCATCTGAAAAGAGAGATGACAGCAGAAATAGAGGCTTGCTGCAAAAATTCTGCCACATAAGCCTGAATGAACCAGTTTAGAAAATACCAAAAAGTTCTTCAATATTGAAAGTACAAAAATTAATTAAGGGAAAAAATAACATTTGTGGTGATGAATTATAATATGCTAATACATAAGAAAGGCAATTACTTATTCACCACTTGTAGCAAAATAGATATTATAATAGTATGGTATTATAAAAATGATATGGTTATTATGAAAGAATAGGGAATTTATCTTAACTTTTTTGCATTAAGATATAATAAAATTAGACTCTGAAAACAAATTATGCCTTCTATTGTCTTCATGAAACATTAACTAGGCTTGGACAGTGCACTAGAAACCCTCTTTGTTTTGGGGAGTGTTTCTTTAGGTGGGGACCTTCCCAGAAACTGCCCAGTCCATGGGTGTTCTCAGAGGTCTTGCTGCAGGGCGGATGGGAAGAGGAGTACTGGTCTTGACACAGTGAGGCAAAGAGGCCCACATACCAAGGAACTTCTCGAAGGACAATGAATCCCTCCTCGACCTGCAGAAGCCACCGCGACTGAGCATGGTCATTTGATGGGCATGGGCTCCAGGGCATTGGCGGGAGGGACCCCCATCCCTCTAGAGCCCACTTGCACCACGACCCTAGGGCTTTAAGCTGCTCCGTGAACTTGAAGCTCATCTATACTACAGGTTTTTCTGGGGCTGGCGAGGCACTGCCAATGCTTGAACGTGGTAGAGCTCTTGGTGCCATCTGTCCCCACGACACCTCAGGCGCATGTTCTGCTGGGGCAATGCAGTGTTTTGACTGAGAGCCTGATGGAGCCACTGCCAACAGAGAGAGAGGGAGAGAGAGAGAGAGAGAGAAAGCAGCCAAGTGCCAAAGAGGACACAGTGTTCAGAGTGCCCTGTCAGTTTTCTCTCTGGTGGTAGGACAAATGAAAGCAATGCCACCCAACTCTAATGGTCCATGAAGCCTCCTCCTTGTGGCCCTAAGCCACCCTGAGGCCCTTGCTGGGAGAGCCATCTTGACCATACACAGTGGCTTCAGAAGGTGGCCTGAGCAAGGTTAGAAGCAAGAGTTCTTGCTGTGTGTGTGTGTGTGATCTTGAGCGAGCTGCTGGTCTCAGTTTCCTCAGCTGAAATGGGGGATTAGACTAGTATTCATAGCACAGGGCTGTGGTGAGAATTCGGTGAGCTCGTCCTGTTTGCTGTCTTGAGCTGCTGTCCTCCTCAACAGAAACAGCAAGGAAAACCCCTTGTACCACCTCCATCCCGCAACAACAGACACTAGAAAACTTGGGCTAGTCTTGGTCATTCCCAGGGCCTGCCAACAGCCCACCTGGAGGTGTCCATCTCAGATGGTCTGATCAGGTTTCCAGAGGAAAGTACACTTATCATTTGTCTGGCTTCTTAATTTCTCCTAAGACAAAGTGACAGCCTCCTCTGCGCTCCCACTCTGTGTTGGTTTTTTTCTCATTTCTTCCTTTATTTTTCCACCCCGCCCACGCCTGGCTCAGCCTTCCTGCTGTACTCACTCGATCGGCACCTCCGTGTTAGCCCACTGTCTGCCTGGCAGCCCACACGGATGCACTTATTTTATTACTTGGTTTCCTACCCCAATCTTGTGATTCACTCTTAACCTTTGCTGCCTGTAACACAACTCCCCCGCCGCCCTTGTTACCCTCCTCACCAGCCTCCTTACCCCTCAGCTTTCAGATGTCAATATCTGTCCAGACCTGGTGTCGTTGCAGCTCAGGGAAACAGGCGTATCAGCAGCCCCCTGTGGACAACCTTTCCTTTCAGAGCAATCAGTTTAATCAGGTGAAGTGCTGTACTTGGTGTTTTCAAGTTCCACTGAATAAGAGCACAAGAGATAGATAAGATTCAAGAAGGAAATATAAGGCGATAACTTGGTCTCTCAGGCAGAACCTGGACCCAAGACAAACATCAAAACACTCTTTACTTTAACCTGAACTTCACTGCCTGATTGTGTAACCAAGAGATTATATAAATGTGGGTTAATGTTCACAATTCAGACAATCGGTGCATGGGATTTTCAGAGGTTTTCAGAATTGACAGGGCAGTTTCAGAAGAATCAGGAACATCTTGTGTTAAGGATGTCTCACTCAAAGGAAATCTGATGTGGGGAATATCCAAACCCATATAATAAAATAAGGGCTCTTCATTGTAAGTCCTGGAAAGGAGATATCAGGGTGGGATTGTCTAAGGAGACGCCGAGAAGAAAGAAGACAAGGAGGGCATCTTGGCACTAAGAGCCTGAAAGGAAGCCACCAGTTAGGTAGGAAGCCACCCAACTCCCTCCTATTTAGATGAGGAAACTGAGGCCGGGGGGTTAAGAGGCTTGCCTGACAGCCATAGCCTGGTCTCTCAACTCCAAAACCCACACTCTTTCTAGTATGGGGTTCAGAATGAGCAGGTGAATGAAGAGAAGGTCTCTGATCACACACATGTACACAGAGTAAAACAGTTGGGTGTAGCCTGGGACGCCACACCCACGGTGTCTTTCTCCTCAATCAAAATAATGTCCACATCTTTCAGTCAGTAATAAAAACTAACATAAAATGCCCAGCATAGAGCTTGACAAAGGTAAGCAGCTGGCTCGTGGACGCAGAATGTCTCTGATCAGAAATAGTGATGTAGAGATACCCTGTCTCCTGCTTTCATGAACTTAACTTTCCCAAACACGCGTCTCTTCGCTTTCTTTGATGTCTCCCCTATGTTCACGAGTAATACACTCTGTACTCTCTCTCTCCCTGGCTCTCTCTGTCTCTCTCTTTCTGTCTCTCTCCCTGTCTCTCTGTCTCTGTTTCTCTCTCCTTTCTGTTTCTCTCTCTGTCTCTCTTTCTCTCAATTTCAGTTTCTCTCTGCCTCTCTCTCTGTCTCTCCCTGCCTCTCTCTCCTCTCTATCTCTCTGTCTCTGTCTGTCTCTCTGTCACTCTCTCTCTGTATGCCTCTATCTCTGTCTTTCTCTGTGTCTTGCTCTCTATCACTCTGTGTCTGTCTCTCTCTGTCTTTCTTTCTGTCTCTCTCTGTCTTTCTCTGCCTCTCTGTCTCTCTGTGTGTGTGTGTCTGTCTGTCTCTCTCTCTCTCTCTGTCTCTCTTTATGTCTCTCTCTCTCTGTCTTTATCTGCCTCTCTGTCTGTCTCACTCTCCCTGTCTCTGTTTCTCGTCTCTCTCTCTCTGCCCGTCTCTCTATTTCTCTCTGTCTCTCTCACTGTCTCTTTCTCTCTCTCTCTCTGTCTCTTTGTTTCTCTCTGTCTCTCTTTCTGTCTCTCTCTGTCTCTGTCTCTCTCTGTTTCCATCTCTGTCTCTGTCCCTCTCTGTCTCCCTCCCTCTTCCTTTCTCTGTCTCTCTCTGTTTCCATCTCTGTCTCTCTCTCTCTTTTACTGTCTATCTCTCTCTGTTTCTGTCTCTATGTGTATATGCATGCACATGCATCTGTCTCCATGGCAGTTTTGTTGAGATACAATTCACATACCCTAAAATTCCCTGAGAACAGTAAAATTCAGTGGCTTTTTAAATACAGTCACAGAATTGTACAACCATCACTCCAGTCATTTGCCAAACACTTCATCACCCCCCCAAAAAAATCACATACCTGTTGGCATTCACTCTCCATCCCGCACCCCCCCACACACAAACTTCCCTCTGGACAATGAATCTACTTCCCATGGCTATGGATTTGCCTATTCTGGATAGTTCATATAAATGGAGCAAGTATGTGTTCTTTTGGTCTTCCATGACTGGTTTCCTTTGCCTGGGGTGATGTTTTCAAGGTTCACTCATATTGGAGCACGGATCAGAGCTGTATTCCTTATGACGGCGGAATAATATTCCACTGTGTGGTTATGCCGCAAGTTGCTTATCCTCTCATCTGCTCATGGACACCTGGGTTGCTTCCATTCTTGGCTGTCGTGTATAACGCTCCGCCCTTCTCTTTTGACAATACCACGCACACTTACGTGGTAGCTGCTGCTGACCCATTCTCCTCTGAACCTTGCCTGTGTGGCCCTAAGTCTTGCAAGAGAGTAACCAGAGACCAAACAATTGGGCAGATGCCTGCATGTCTTCCTGAGCAGGTGGGTGCTGCCATGTCCTGCCTAGAACTTGGCATTACCTCAGAATGATCCTCCTGCCATCTCCGTATTCCTGCATGCCCCTTTCTGTGCACCCTCTCAAAGATCTTTAGAATTCTGATATGCCAGTCTACCAACTTCCACCTCATAGAACCGGGAGAACTTGTTGACAGATTTTTGCACAAACCCTTTTTGTTTTCTGACTTTAGACCTCCCCTAGCATTCCCAGTTCAATCCTCCCAACTCTGAGAGGCAGTAAAATCGAGGATGACTCAAAAACAATGAAACTGAATAGCAAAGAAATGAACATAACTTAGTAGAGACAGAATTATAATCTGGCCCCAGTCTGCTGAGTCTGGTCATGTGAGCTTTCCAGGAGAGCTAATGTATGCAAAGGTGAATTAAAATGTGCTTTCAAAATGATGTATTCGTCAATGAAAAAGCAATCACTAAAGCAGGAAACAATTAAAATTAGGTGCCTAAAATTAAGTGATGAGAAGCATCTATAAAAACATTATCGTGATATGAGCACCATGCATAACAGAAACATAGAATGTTCTTACATTTCTAGTAAGGACAACAGAAAGGAGCCAAACTAAGTAAACCCCACTCATTCTGGATACTTCTATTTGTAGTAATTCTGACAGAGGCTGGGTTAAAGTTTACCTTGTAAGATCTTAAAGAAAGGCTTTGTCAAGCAAATTAACAGCATCAACAGAATTTCTGGTGACTGTTGAAACTTGCTAAAAGCACAAGCTATTTTTAAACACATTCAGTATGGTTGGGGTTACAGATACCTATCTCTCAGTGGGCATCGTATATGGGCATAAAATGAGTCATCAGTACAGAGCTTACAAAACAGAGTTCCTAATCATTCTTATCTGCTTACTTAATATTTCCCTGAAGAATTGTATTAAGTCATAGTTTTCTAGCCCAGATCTTGCTGGGTTTCACAGCAATTAAATATCTTTTTTAAAAAAACTGGGAATAATTTGAACTTTTGCTCATTTAGCCAGGCCTTCTCAGACATCTGTCCAAATTACAGTGGGACAGACTCTTCTGGTGGTGATATTGAGATTTACAAACTACCAAGTTCTTCCAGTAAAGAACTTAACATTAAAGTGGGACAGCAACGCAGACAAATATAGGCAGAATAGGACCAAGAACTTAAGCCTAGATACATTATGTTAAGCTCTGTCTTAAAAAAGTTCTTATGGTAAATACCAAGAGGTGAGACTGTACTGCACGTGAGAATACGGTGATCATGGGAGAGGAGGGAGGAGAGGTGAGAACCCACAGAATTCCAACTAATCCCTTTGCAAGCACCACTGAATGGAATACATCTTTGTCCCCATTTTGCACAAGAACCTAAGGTCCAGGGTGGTTCAATTGTATTCACGAGGTTGTAATGCTAGGAAATATTGTGGGCATTGGCACAAAGAAAAGATGAGTTATTGGAAGAAGGAATTCCCTGCAGAGAAGATCTGTCACCGTGGGCGAAGAGTGCCCTGCTGCACACTGCAGTGTGGTTCAGAAAGCTGTGGTCTAGTCACCAGTAGTGTGCCCCAAACAAGGAAGGGGGGCAAGGAAGGGGGGAAGGGAGGCCTGCGGGGTGGTCCTGGGCGCAGAGGCAACAGATTATGCCTGGTGCTTGTTGACGGTAGCCACTCAGTGCTCGACCTCAAATGGACAAAAGGGAGCGTGGATCAAGTCCAGGAACAGGAGAGTCAGAACCAAGTACTGGGCAGGTGGGGGTTATGCAGGTGTGGGCAGTGGGAATGCTCTGGAGGACCACAGCCCCCCGTGGTCTGAATGGAAAATTCTAGTCCCATGGTTCCAAACTGGAGTGATTCTGCCCCTCGCCCAGACACAAGGGCAGTGTCCAGCGACATCCTTGGTGCTATGGGCATCTCGTGAGTAGAAGCTAGACATGCTGCTACACACCCACAGGGCACAGGACAGCCTGAGCAACAGGGAACCATCTAGCCCCAAGCATCAAGGCTGCCAAGGCTGAGAGGCCCTGCCTCACACCGCTGGTCTCTCGGTTTTGATTTCACGCTCCCTGAACGACCCTAATCTCCCAGTTGCTTTGCTTCTGCTGTGAATGGTGCCATAAGAGCTGCTACTATTTCCACAAGCACAACTTCTGATGGTCCCCATAATAACAGCTCCCACTCACTTGAGCCCTGACTGTGTCCGACACCATGAGCGTCATGCTACATGCTTACCACAGACTCTCTTATCCATACAGCTACAGCAAATCTATCAAGCAGATGATCAAATCCCTGTTTAGATCATAGATCCTGAATCTCAGAAATATGCAGCAGTTTATTTTAGGCCTCCAGCTGGAACAGGAATCCACATACTGACATTAACTCCTGCATCTATCTGTCCGTCCCATTCAAATGATTCAGTGTTTGCTCTTGAACCTGGCAGTTTACATATGCATTCATCTTTAATCTTTCCAACAGCTCCCATTATAAGATGCACGATCTCCACCTTACAAGTGAGGAAACTGAGGTTCAGCGTTTGTCCAAGGTCAACCTTGGGTTAATCCAAGGTCATGAGTGGAGCTGTGACCCATCTCCCTACCAGCTCTGCCTTTCCATCATGGCTGTAAAGAATGGGGCACCTGGGGGACAGGTTTGGGGTGTGTGTCCCTGGAAAGTTGAGCTCGTGTTGGAAACTAAGCAGTTGGCCCCCAGTCAATACCCCAGTGCCATGGGGTTCTGACAGCAGTGGAGTCCTGGACCTCCAGCCCCCAGCCCGAGCTCCCCAGTGACTCCCAGGCCTTCTGTGACATTGACTGCCCTGTGACATCAACCCATAACAGGATGCATCCATTCACAAAGCAAAATGACACACAAACAATTGAAGAAAAATTGCAAAAGCCACCTTATAAACATCCCCATGTATATGTCTGACATTTTTGTAGGTAGCAGCTGTAAAAAAAAAAAAAAAAAGTCCACTTACAGATTAAAGTTCCTATGAAAAATGTCCCTGTGATATCTTTAGGCATTATTATCTACAATAGGCGTCAATAGCTATTACATCTTTAACATCTGTACTGACAACTCGGGCTCAGAAGTGTTCCATCAAATGCAGATGAACATTTTGATATCACTGGGAACGCAGACGCCCTTGACGCGAGTGCCTTTCATCAGTTCTGCCCCCTTCCCTTCCGCATTGACCCAGTTTGAACTCCATCCTCAAGCAGCCAAACTCTACTCAGCCCTGTCCCCACATTAGCAGAAGAAGCAGAAAGCTAATTGGTTTTTAAGTTGCTGTCTCCCTGCATTCATCACCAGGACACAGCGACCATTGCTGTCACCAGGCCTCATTTACACCCAGGCAAGGATTCTGCAGTCTTTTGTCTCCGTTTATTTGACAACTGCTGGTAATTAGAAAATTACCCCTAAACTCATCTTTCAAAAACAACTAAAGTCCAATCTAATTGCTGAAGGGTAGCATAGAACTTCCAGACAAATTGCTGGAAAGAGTCCAGAGAAAATTCTTGGGAAGAAAGCGGGCCAAGGGTGGTCAAGCAAACTGTCGCTAAAAGACGCATGCATGGATACACATTAACCACAGAGGGGAGCCCTCCGCCTCAGTGTCTGTGCCTCAAGGTTTTAGAATGCTCAGTGTTACAGAGCGTCCATTTGCAAGAGCTGCCTGCTCCCACGGGGTGAGCTACATACATATATGCAGGGTCTGTGGTTGTCAAGATCAGACACATCAGCAGTGCCCTGGCTCTAGTCCAGTGCAGGAACTTGAGACTTAAATATGCACTTGATGTTTGCCCTCTGTGGGACGGTAGAGAACGTGACAGACAAGGCCCTGCTCTCCTGGGGTCTGTACCCGAAGGAGAAACAGACAGTAAATAGGCAATGCATCCATAAGTAAATGCATCCATAAGAAGGTAGATAAAGAGATAATAAGACATGGGACTGTGACAGAAGGTATGTCTGGGAACGGGAATGTTCCAGGCGGCTGTACATCAGAGGAAGTACAGTTTTGATGAGAAGGAGCCAGCCATGTTGACACCTTGGGGACGAGCCCCCCACAGAACTGGGTCTAAGTTGGGCATTTATGAGGAAGGACGAGAGGCAGGGAGGCTTTAGTAGTGAGGGAAGTGGGGAGGGATGAGGCCACAGGGGCAGGCTTAGGTGGGCATCGTGGGCCAGGAGAACAACGCTGTCTGAGAAGAAAGAGCCAGCACCGCAACCTCCTTCTGGATTGAATTTTTGAGGTCTGTCAAAGTCAGCAAACAGATGAATCCCCTTACCCTTCAGCCCAGGCTGTTTAAAACAACAAAGACTAAACAGGTCCTGAGTGAGCACCTCCTTTAAGGACAACCTGATAAGAAAAATGCTTCACACATAGACCAGATCGACTGGAACATGTCCGTGACTTTATAGCTGTTAAAAAATGACTGCAACTTCCAGACGCAGAGGGTGGCCTGCCTGCTTTCCACCGAGTCAGTTTCCTACTCATTGAGGGTTGCATACCCCAGCCAGTGCCCACAACTCGACAACACCTTGACCCATTGGTGGAAATGGAGAGGGAGCGAACGATCTCATCAGCAAAGGTCATAGACACAATGCAGTCAAAAACACGGTCCCAGGTTCCCCAGAAAGGATAAAGAGCTATGAGACAAGATAAGAAAGAAAAGGTTTTCTAAAATACAGATGGCATCAGTCCCTTTCTGGCTTAAGCCCTCCAATGGTGGCTGGCTGTCGAGCCCAGACAGAATCAAACTCCTTCCCATGGCCTACAGAGGCCAGCTCCTGTCTCTCCCCCAATGCCATCAGGGCTCTGAAAACTGGGAGGAAGAAGGAGTAGGGGCTCAGAGGTGGCTGTGGGGCCTGGATGACACAGATAGGGAGGACTTGCAGGGGTCATGGTGGAATCACTGGGAAGAGAGAGAGAAGTGGGAACAATGTGAAAGGAAACAAACATGTGAGTGTGTGTTTCTCTGGGTGTGCCTGTGTGTATTAAGGGCGATGGCTGCCATAAGCTGTGTTTAAAAGTGGTGAGGACACATTTCCTATGCGAGAGGTGGGGTTGGGCTGCAAACACAGTCAGCATTACATAAGGTTCAAATTCCATGGGAAGGTCCCTGGGGAGGCTGCAATAACTGCCCAGTGTCAGCTCAGTTGGCCCCGTGAAGCCAGTTGTCCCCCCCCACCCCGCCCCATTGGAAAAGAGCACCACTTCTTCAGTGAACCATGAACCAGAAGTCATTGTCATGCCATTGGGGGCTCTGGCAGGAACCCTGAGGGACCCTCCTACCCTGATTTTGCTGCTGCCCCCGTTCCGTGTGTCACCGATGGGAGTTCGGTGTGTTCTTCTGTGCCTCCTTCACAGTGGGGGGGGCCTTTAGCCCATGTGCCGGCATCAAAAGGTGGGGCAGCCCCTTGCCTGTGAAGCACGGAAGTGCATGGGTGAACACTTCTGGCCCACAGTCCTCCAAACGGACAGTCAGCAAGGCATTCTGGGAGCTTCTCCAGACCCCCCACATCGGTATATCCGTGGACTACAGCAGTGGCCTCAATCATGTGCCCTTATGCTGGCTTTTCTGTCTTCCCTGTGTGGCTGTCCAGTTCCCTCACTTCTTTCTGGAACCCTCTCCAGATAAACCACCTGCAGCCAAGCCTGGATTCCTGGGGAACCCATGCCAAGTTGGGGGATGAGAGCTTGGACCCCTCGGACCCACCCACCCCAGGGAGAACATGGACAGAAACTGACCACGGGAGTCTTTGTCCTGACTCCATGCTCTCCCGGGGGATCCACCAGCCTGGGGCCAATTAGGAAGGTCAGAAATACCTAGAAAAGGAACTCAAGCCACTCTACAGGGACACTGGTCTGGGTTAGAGGGAGCCAAGGGCAAGGAAGGGTGGGCATGAGAGGCCTTTGCACACAACACGGGATCTGAATGGCGTGTGGGGCCGGAAGTCAGTTTGGGGCTCAAGTCCTGGTTACACCACTCACCTCCCTGCCTGGAGACCTTAGACAGGATATCCATGCCCCCATCTCACCAAGAGGTAAATCGAGGAAGTGTATGCTAACAGCACTTCAGTAAACCTTAGAGTGTCAGGAAAATGTTAATTACCCTTTCCAGAGCTCTCATCTGAGAAAAGCAATGGTTTAGTGTGTTAATAAAGTGCTTAGAGAACTCTCGGAACAATTTCCTCCTTCTGTGTTTTCTCGTTTTGTGACCAAAAAATAAATAATTTAAATAAATAAAATTGAACCAGTGAAGAAATATCCAAAATAGAGGTCACCTGACAACTTGGGACAAACCTGGTTTATGCATATAGTTTGGTTGACAAGAGGACTTGAAATTTTTTTTTTTAAGACATTTTCTTTTTTGTAGAGACAGGGTCTTACTCTGTTACCCAGACTAGAGTGCAGTGACACAATCATAGCTCACTGTAGCCTCAAACTCGTGGGCTCAAGCAATTCTCCTACCTCAGCCTCCTGAGTAGCTGGGACTACAGATGCGCGCCACCACGGCTGGCTAATTTTAAAAAATGTTTTGTAGGGATGGGGGTCTCACTATATTGCCTAGGTTGGTCTCCAACTCCTGATCCCAAGTGGTCCTCCTGCCTCAGCCTCAGTGCTGGGTTACAGGTGCAAGCCACCGTGCCCAGCCTTAAATTTCTTTTAATTAGTTGCCACTTTTTAAAAATCAGGAGAACTTGCTTACGTACCCAGTTGGGGCTTCTCTAGAAAAATAAGATGAGCACACAGCTCTTCATGGTTGCACCAGACTGCACCTGGGGGCACGCCCTCCCCAGGAGCCCATTCCTCTCCAACTGTCACAGTCATTGCGAGGCCTAGTCCCTACAGGCAAATTACTCTGTGACCTTTGTCCTGGATTTTACAATATGGCATTTGTTGCTAATGAAGGTGCCTTGGGAAGCCTTATTTAAACAGCTGCTGACACTGTACTGAGTAGGACTCCGGCTGCAGAAGATGATGGGTCAGATAAAGGGCACCCGGGCAGCACCTCCTCCCTGGTCCCCATTCTGCCTTCATGGACGCCCACCCCCCCGCATCAGAGGCCGTGCACCATTGCAGAAAGAGGCTGGGCCCTGCTGGCTGTGTGAAGTGAGAGGACTTCGAAGTCTGAGCTGTTTTGGAGTAAAATCAATGTCCTCTTAGTAGCATCAGCATAGTTCCAGTATCCTGGTACAGTAACCCAGAGGGCTCTTAGCATCAGAGAAGACAGGCATGAACCTCCCGTGTGAGTCTCAGGGAAAAAGTCGATGTCCTTCCCAAGATCTGCCAACTCCCAGGGAGCTTAACTTCTTATGGTCATAGGGATAGGATGCAGGAGGGTGATGGATGTGGCTATAAGGGGTAGCTCAAGGGACCTTGTGGTGATGGGCTGTCCTGCATCCCAACTCTGGTGGATACACAAGTCTTCATGAGATAGAACTATACAACTACACACACACACACACACACACACACACACATGCGTGCACATAAAACTAGTGAAAACCCTAAGCAACCCTGTGGATTGCACCACTGTCTACTCCCTGGTTTTGATATTGTACTATAGACATATAAGACTCACCCCTTAGGGGAAACCCAGCAAAGGTTACATGAGACCTTCCTGCACACTTTCCCCCGCTTCTATATCTGGTGCAGCTACAATTATTTTCAAAACAGAAAGTTTATAAAAATTATCTTGGCTGGGTGCTGTGGCTCATGCCTGTAATCCTAGCACTTTGGGAGGCCAAGGGCAGAGGATCGTTCGAGCCCAGGAGTTCAAGACCAGCCTGGGCAACTTAGCAAGATGACATATCTACAAAAAATGTTTAAAACAATTAGCGGGTGTGGTAGTCTCAGCAGCTTGGGAGGCTGAGGTGGAAGGATTGCCTGAGCTGTTATAGTGCCAATGCACTCTAGTCAGGGCGACAGAGTGAGACCCTGACTCAAAAACAAATAAGCACAAAATCCCTATGTGAACACAGTGTCTGAGTCCCCACTTTGGGTTAATTCCATGTGTGGGTCATTGCCCCCTCCCACAATGCTGTCCCACCCTGCACACATGGGGACAGGGACCCAGCCTCTTTGCTACACACCATGCCACAGACACGCAAACAAGACACTGCTCCCTGGCCTGTGAATGCTGCAGGGCATGACCGGCTTGAAGGAGACACATGTGACTTGTCATTTAACGAAATGTCTTTCAACAGTATCCAACAATTTTCCAGTGTCATGTGGTCGTCCTGTTTCCCCCTTTCCCTGAACATCCCACTCCAAAATCAAACACACAAACCACAGGAAGCAAAATTCAAAGACCAAGGTCCCCTTTCCAAGGCAGAGTCATTTGGTAACCTTCTTCAGTGTTTCCTTCTTCAGCGTTTTCACGGGGTCTCCCCTTCTGCCCTTGGGGACCTTGTCAAGGTGATTTCCTAAATCCGTACAGTTCTGCTGTTAAGAGAAGAGTAGGCTGAGCTGCACCAACACCGTCCTCTCCCCCAGGGGGGTGGCCTGCACCAAGAGTGCCTCTCTGCCCACGCACCCTCTGGGAAACCTGGGTGATCTGCCCTCTCCAGCTCCCCTTACCCACCCCGGGCTTCCTGTTCACTGCCAGCCTGCTCCTACTCCCTCCCTCACTCTTTCCTTTTTTCTTTCCTTCCTCCCTCCTTCCTTCCTCCCTTCCTCCCTCCCTTCTTTTTTTTTTAACAGTTATTCAGTCAGCACCACACAAGGACAGCCCTGAATACCCACAATTGAAGAAAAGTTTCTTATCACCCAGAAGGTCAATCCTCCTCTGCTCATGAGCCCTTTTATTAATCTAAATGTGACTTTCGTTCCAGATGTAAACTGTCCCATCTCCGGTCCAGAGTAAAGATTCTCAATTGTGATTCTGTAGAAAAATGCATTTTTGAATGTATATCAATAAGAAGCCAGAGGGACATTCAGAAACAAAAGTAAACTGTGGACATATTTTCCGGTTCAGTTTGGGGATTCTATTTTATATTATCTTATTATACTATATGCCTTTGCAATTTCCATAAATAGAGAAGTTACATCAATGCTAAGATGCATATTATGCTGAACGAATACAGACAACCAAGCTTAGCCATCAACCAAGCCCACTATACATTTATTTTGAACACTCAGCTCTTAGAATCAGGTAAAATCATTGTACAACTATTCATTCAGGTCCATTCATTCAACAGACATTTGTTGATTGCCTCGCATGTGCTGGGTGTTGATCTGGCATTGGGAAGAGAAGACAGTAGAAGGAACCCCTGCCCTCGGGGAGGCCCGTCGCACATTCCAGTTCCGTCTTTCATCAGCCGAGCACGAGCATCCAGGTTTTGAAGGAGAGGCCAGCATCCTGTAATGCTGAGGGACACTAAGCCATCAAGGAAGCCAGGGTTGCCATTTTAATCAGGAAGGTCTGGGAAGGCCTCAGAGAAGAGACAATTGAACAAAGATTGCAGAAGAACAAGTATTGCTACTTTGGGCAGGAATGTTCCATGCAGAGGGACTGTCCAAGGCCTGAGGCGACAGTGACCTGAGGTGTCAGGAGCAGCAAGGGCCAAGAAGTGGGGCAGGTGGAAGTGAGGGTGGTCTGCTGTGAAGTCTCAGGGAAGGAAGGATGGGGCAATGGCTCTTGGGGCTCTGTGAGGACTCTGTAAGGGCTCTGCCTGGGCCTGGTGGCATTTTGAGTGGAAGTGTGACACAATGGTGGCCTCCATCAGGTTGGCAGCAGGGACAGTGCAGAGAGGGGGCCAATCCACTTGCTGTGAGAGAAAGAGGGACCTCTATGGTGTTTGGCTGGAGTGTCCAGAAAGATCCTCATCAACTGTGATGGGAAGACAAGGCAAAAGAGGGTTCAGGTGGGGAGATCGAGAGCTCAGCATTGGACAAGCTATGCTTGCACATCAGATGCCTCAACAGGGACAGGGAGGGCCAGGTGGGTCCCAGAGGCTGGAGTCTGGGGAAGGTCCCCACTGGAGAGGGACATTTGGGAGCCACCATGCACACAAGGTGCACAGAAAGCACGAAGATGGGATGAGATTCCTGAGGGAGAGGGTGCAGAGACAGGAAGGTCTCAGGACTGTGCCTAGGGACCCTCCTCTTGTTGGGAGGCCAGGAGGAGAGGCTGGGAGCAGCACTGGAAACCATGGTGCAGCCTCAGGGAAGGAAGAGAGGCAGAGGCACAGGGTGCCCTGGGTGCATGTGGTATATTCCAGCTGCTGTAACAGGGGACCACACACCGAGTGGCTTAAAGCAATACACCTGTATCCTCTTACAGTTCTGGGAAGTCTAGAATGGGTGGGCAGAGCTGTGTCCCTTTCAGAGGCTCTAGGGGAGAAACCCTTTCTCCATGTTCACACTGAAGCCCACATCTCATCCAGTTTCTAGAAGTCTCCTCTGCTCCCTTGTTAGGAGCCAGCCATGGAGGCCTGCCTGCTGACAAAGTCCAGGGGGCTGAAGACCCCAGGTCACAAAGTGAATCTGGGCAGCTGAGACCCTTACTTCTTCTACTTTTGTTAATAGTGCAGCTGAAAAGTTCTGTAAGTCTGAGGAAGGAAAGCAAAATTCCACTCACACCTCCACTACCCCTTGCAAAAAGGCAAGATCGGAATTCATGAAAAATTACCTTCCCTTCATTTGAATTCCTCCCTAGGTTTCCACGTCCCCGGCCTCCTGGTATTAAACCATACAATCATTTGATTAAACATTGTAGTTGGGAAAATTGTAAAAAATCAGAAAGTGCTTGATTTAATGTTTGTCAGGGAACTCGCTGGCCTTGCCAGGAAATTATCAATAGAGATTTTAAATATCATGTGTGGGTAGATAATTACTTGTAAGATTTTATTTCTTCTGATTGGCAACTAATTGGAGAAATGTGAGAAGCTACAGTTTGTATTTTTAGGACGAGTGCCAATGCAAAAATTATATTTACTTAATTTCTTAATTTCTACATGTGGTATATTATGCTTAAGAAATTAACAATCACATAAATATTAGAGCACCCTTGCCTTTACTTCCCTTTGTTAAGGAGGCTTGTAATTCTAGTTAGGGATTGTAACTGAGGTGACTTGAGCCCAAGAGGCCTTTTGTTTTGCAAACGTTGAAGCTCATTTTCCCTAACAGGGGATAATTGACAAAGATTGCAAACACCAGGTGTAACATTGTGGAAAACTAGTAGGCCAACTTGCAGCTAAGAAACCTTGAAAATGTTGTTTTACCCCAGCTAGTTGCAAATTGCTGTGTGAAGGTCACAGGTGTGACTTAATCGATGTGATACTTATAGTGCTTAGAACTTGGTAGTGATTTATAATGTAATAGTTATAGGAATAAGTAAGTTTTGTATGGACATTAAGAAATGGTAATCATTAAGAAATGTTAGGAGTTTATAAGATTTATAGTTAATTTTTAGGATGATAATCTTTTAAGATCAAAACAGGATGAACAAAGATACATTGCCTGTCTGGTCCATTAAATTGAAACTGATTGCCTTGAAAACAAAAAACATGTAAGGGTATAAAAGGAGTTGGAAAAGACAATAAATCAGCATTTGTCCTGCTTGCAGCAGAGTCAGTGTCCAAGTTTTTTCTCCTGCGCCGACGCGTCCCTCTTTCAGGAAAACTTGATCCACTGGAGCTGGACTCCGGCACTCCCTGGCCTGTGGCTCCTCCCTCCATCTTTGAAGCCAGCAGCATTTGACCTTCTTTTTTTTTTTTTTTGAGTCAGAGTCTTACTCCATCGCCCAGGCTGGAGTGCAGTGGCATGCTCACGGCCACCCAGCATCTACCACTGGGCTCAGGTGATCCTTCTGCCTCAGTCTTCCAAGTAGTTGGAACTATAGGTGCATGCTACCATGCCCGGCTAATTTTTTTATTTATTGTAGAGATGAGGTCTTGCCAAGTTGCCCAGGCTGTTTTCGAACCTGTAGGCTTAGGCAATCCTCTCACCTCGGTCTCCCAAAGTGCTGAGATTACAGGCCTGAGCCACCACACCTGGCCGCATGTAACCTTCTAAGCACAGCCTCCATGGTCACCTCTCCTTCTGATGCTGACTCCCTGCCTCCCTCTCATGAGAATCCTTGGGATGACATAAGGCTCATTGGAATAATCATCTTCCCATCTCAAGATACTTTGCCTTTTTTTACACTATTAATATGTATTATTTAAGGAAGTTATACAAAGGAGAAAAAAGAAGACCTTCTCCCTGACTCCTAAAATCCATCACACAAGTCAGCCACCTTCCTAGGTTGGTGTACACTTTTTCAGATTTCCCCCGCGAGATGCTTATTTTCACTCTCCATTTAATCGGACTAAATGCAATAAAACTTTCACCTATTTACTTACCAAATGCCGCTTCATATATAAGCAGGACAAGATAGAGGTTACAAGAATAAGGTTCTGGAAAGTTCAAGAACACCCGGTACACTTTTACCTAACAAATTCCCATTCTTGTAATCAGCCTCGTCTCCCTCCTCACCATTCCAAAGAGTTTTAAGAATTCTCTCTTGTGCCTCATTTGTCCCCAAATTCCTCACCTCTGTGGCCAAGTCCCTGGGCAAAACTGAACTGCCCGTGAAAGAAGAGGACATTTTCTCTGCGTCCATACCAAAGTTCAAAGTCTAACAATCTGTGTAAAAACAATGTTTGCCCAACAGGTTTAGCGACATGTCCTGAAACAGACACTCCTTCGCGACCCACTGGTGGAAAGGTAGCCAAACTGTTTATGTACTTTGGAGGTACAAATTATCTCCATAACCCTTAGAGAGGCCAAGCATGCCACGTAAGCGTGCGTTAGATAATAGTTGACATTACAGTTGCTAGTCAGGCTTCAGAGCAGTGATAAATAAATACAGAAAAAGCCAATCACACAGAAGAAACACTGGGTGCCTACTCTGCAGTGACATTCAACCAGGTGACAGTCCCCTCCCCTGCTCTTTTTTCCTGAGACCCGAGTTGACTCTGGTAACACATGAAGCGGAGGCAGGCCTAACACAATTCTCTTTACCTTGGAGCTGGTCCGTGGCATGTCTTGGGAAATGACACTTACAGTGTCAGTACTGGAAATTCTGGGTGCCAGATTTCAGGAACACCCACTGAGCACCGCATTCCTCAACAACACAGTTATATTAAAATTCATGGTGAATACCTACGGCATGAACAAACAACTGCTGAAAGAAGTGAAAAGTTTGGGAAGGTTTCTTAAGATGAAGAGGTCAGAGCCATCAGTAAATTGTCCAGGTAAATATCACTGCTGAGCAACCAGGGGAAACTCACTGTGACAGTGATTTGTGTAAGACCACAGGATATGAAGATCAGATTCACTGTCCAGAGAGGATGAAGAACAGTGGTCAAAGGCTCATGGACCCGACTTTCAGCTGTTCCACAAGTAGTCGTCAAGGGCCCTGTTCCAGGCATGATCCCAGATACCTCAGTCAGCAAAACTGGCAAACACTCCCGCCCCTGGAGAGCTTTCTTGTCCTATATTACATGTTATATACATGGGACACATACATGGAACACAAATATCAAATATATTTAAATGCATATTTAATAGATATTAAAATATAAAAACATGTATAAGCCGGGCTCGGTGGCTCAGCCTGTAATCCCGCGCCTTTGGGAGGCTGAGGTGAGTGGATTGCCTGAGCCCGCGGGTTCAAGACCCACCTGGGCAGCGAGACCTCATCTCTACAATAAATCAAAAAATCAGCCGGGCGTGGTAGCGCATGCCTGTAATTTCGGCTACTTGGAAGGGTGAGGCAGAAGGATTGCTGGAGCCCAGCAGGCGAGGCTGCGGTGGCCGGGAGCGGCCACTGCACTCCAGTCTAGGCGACCGAGTGAAACTCCAACTCAAAAAAAAAAAGAAAAAACATGTATAGAAGTTCTCATGTGGCAATTAACAAGAAACATAATAAATACCAAATTATGTCGTATTTAAGACAAAGATTACTGAATCACAGTTTCCGTCCCTTGAGAACATTTCTTAACCTGCTTCTTCCTCTGTGAAAAGGGGATTGTGATAGCATCCCCACAGAGGGCTTTCTGGAAGATTCCAGCAATAAGTCATGTCATATGCGTGGCATACCCAGCCCTTCCTGCATAGACTCAAGGGCAATTCCAGACTTCATTCACTTTTATTATCCAGCTCTTTTTTTTTTCACTTGGGTGCCTCAAATACTTAAGTGCTTACCAACTGCCTTGTAAAGATGGTACACTCAAGTTATTGGAGTCAGGGAACAACTGAGTGGCAAGCCTCATGACGTTTACTTTGGAAACTGTGAGCAGAGTAATATATATTGAGTTGGGGTCTCACTCTGTTGCCCTGACTGGAGTGCAATGGCACATTCCCGGTCACCGCAGACTCGACCTGCTGGACTCCGGCAATCCTTCCACCTCAGCCTTCCAAGTAGCCAAAACTACAGGTGCACACTACCACACCTGGCTAGTTTTTTATTTATTGTAGAGATGAAGTCTGATCAAGTTGTCGGGACAGGTCTCGAACCTGCGGGCTCAGGCAATCCACTCACCTCAGCCTCCCAAAGCGCTGGGATTACAGGCTGAGCCACCAAGCCCGGCCTTTTTTTCAAAAATAGAGATGAGATCTTGCTATGTTGCTCAGACTGGTTTTGAACTCCTGGGCTCAAGCAATCCTTCTGCCTCAGCCTCCCAAAGTGCTGGGATCACAGGTGTGAGTCATCATACCTGGCCAAGAGTAATTTTTAAAGACAAAGACAGCCTGCCTTATCCACTGAGGCCCCACAGAATTGTTTTTCAAAACATCTTTGTACTTCTAATTTGTCTATCTCTATTTGAATCTACTGTGGTTCCAAATAGTATGATATAGCATATCTGCCCCAAGGTCACTTGGTCAGGTGTACACGCTGGGGTGGGTAGGAGAATGTATTTGATGCTGCCAGCAGCCAAGCACTGGCCCAGCCTCCCATACTCGTTCCGGTTCATGTGGTGTGTGCATGCATTCATCTGCTACAGCTGCTGTGACAAAAATCCCACAGGCCAAGTGGCTTAAAGCAGTGGTTCCCAACCTTTTTGGCATTAGGGACGTTTCGTGGAAGACAATTTTTCAATGGACAGAGGGATGGGGTGTGCAGTCAAACCTCACTGCTGATGTTAATCTGTATTTGCAGCCGCTCCTCAGTGCTAGCAACACTGCCTTAGCTCTACCTCAGCTCACCAGATATTAGATTCTCATAAGGAGCCACAACCTAGATTCCTTGCATGTACAGTTCACAATAGGGTCTGCACTCCTATGAGACTCTAATGCCGTGGCTGATCTGACAGAAGGCAGTGCTCAGGCAGTAATGGGAGCGACGAGGAGTGGCTTAAATACAGGTAAAGCTTCACTCACTCGCCTGCCACTCACCTCCTGCTGTGTGGCCCAGTTCATAACAGGCCACAGACCAGTACATGGCCGGGGGATTAGGGACCCCTGGCTTAAAGAACCGATGTTCACTCTCATAGCTCTGGAGACTAGAAATCCAAGATCAAGGTGGTGGCAGGGCCGGTTCCCCTGAGTGCCTCTCCTTGGCCTGCAGAAGGCCACCTTCTTGCTGAGTCCCCGCATGGCCTGTCCTCTGTGTGTGCACCTCCCTGGTGTCTCTTTCTCTTCTTATGAAATGCCAGTCGGGGTCTGCTCTTGAGGTCACTTTATCTTAATCACCTCTTCAGAGACCCTGGTGCCAAATGCAGTCACGTAGCTTAAACAGCCCCTGTATTCCCTCATGTGGTCTTAATTACCTTTTCAAAAGTCCCATCTCCACATACGGTGACATTCTAGGCATACGCACATCAACCTATGAATGTGGGGGGACATGATCGTGTGGGTACAATCCCTAATTGTGCCCACACTTCACAGGGCCTTTTTCCTTCGAGCACATTGGAAAGCCAATCACACAGAAGAAACACTGGGTGCCTACTCTGTAGTGACCTTCGACCAGGTGACAGTCTACTCCCCTACTCTTTTTTCCTGAAACCTGAGTTGATTCTGGTAACACATGAAGCAGAGGCAGGCCTAACACAATTCTCTTTACCTTAGAGCTGGTCCGTGGCATGTCATTGACGGATGACAAGCTGATAACGTAGGGCTGCCACCTGCAACTCCACCTACAATACCGAGCCAGCAAGCAGCTGGGAGAGTGGAGCTCACCTGTTCACCATGTGGGAGTCCCCCACCTTCTGGCAGAAAAGACATCACCATCACCCGAAGGAGGCACACCACTGGCAGCCACCACACCTGGCCATCTGTAAGGGACAGAACAGCTTCTGCCTCAAGGAGGGCCAGGGTCTCTTCAGGATGACACTCAAGCTTTTGGGCTGCACGATGCCACTGGCTTGCCCTCTCTGGGATGCAGCAGGGATGCCTCCCCGAGCCAAGCAAAGCTCCTAGCAAAGCACTGGATGCAAGGAACAAGAGACACTCAGTCCCCTCACCTCCAGGGCAGCCACGAGGGGTCATGAAGAGGTGGGTCTGCACGGAGCAGGAACAGCGCACTACAGGAGACAAGGCTGGGAAGGTGCGTACAGGAGGTGGGAACTGAGGCCCACCTGAGGGATTTAGAGATGATGGGGAGGACAGGCCCAACACGCAAGATGAAATGCAAGTAGCCTGCCTTGTCATCTATCTTAGTGCCTGAAAAAAAACAAGGGTCGAAAGTTTACCTGGTAGCAACTGCGCCACATACTCCATGCAAACAGGTTTCCATCTCTTATTCTTCTAGAAGGTCTCCCGAGCCACACAGGCCCATGAGCAGGAAACCCAGGTCTTTCTGGAGGCAGCTCTCCCCAGATCTTATCCAAGAACCCAGGGCGTCTTGGGAGGACGCAAAGCTCAGAAGTCTGCAGGCCTGCCATCCCGGCTTTCTCTCTGTTCCCTTCCCGGCCCCCTGCACACCCCTCCCGTCATCTCTCTTTTTAAACGACTACTTTTCCCCCTCTAAGTCTAATTCAGTTTCCCCTTTCCATATTCTTCCTCCCATGGGCCTCATAGTTCCTTTAAAAAGATGTGTTTTTAATTGGTATTTGAAATTTCTAAACATGAATCTATAACCCAAACGCTGAAAAAACTTCCAAGCCGCATGAGTGTTGCAGCAATAATGCAAAATGACCCAAGAAGGCGCTAATAGGTGCTGATTGTTCAAGCAGAAAAACTCATTTAAATGATTTAAAAGAAGTTATTATAACATGCTATTTTCCCAGTGACCTCCAAATATTGATCTTCTCCGTATGGTACCTATACTATAATAGAAACCCCAGACACAATATTAACTAGAGTCAAGAATCTAACTAAAACGGGCTCCTGCTGGAACTCAGGCTTCTTTGAAACTGAATTTAGTTCTATCCTTTGTACTGTTGAAAATGAAAAAAGATATTTGTGTGTGTGTTATGGGCAAACAAGATACAGAGAAGAAGTGTGGAGAACAGAACGCATGTTCATGGACAGAAAGGCTACAGATGGGAGCAAACCCTCGCCCCCTTGCAGGATAATACGTTTAAAGAAAGGAAGGCCCAAAGGAAGCCATTTCTTCATGGAGATCATTTTTCACCACTGCAGTGTTTTTGCAGGCCAATCCCAGCCTCCTCCCCAAGACTCTGCTTTCTCCTCTGAGCTGGTCCTTATTTTTTTTTCCCCCCAGCATACGATTTATTCACAAACAACAAACAAGAAAATTCCGTTAAAACTTTGAAATAAGTGAAAACAAAGTAGAACAGTTTCTTGGAACAGCTTTCGTACAGTTGTAAACTGTACCTTAAAAAAAAAAATTAAGACTAGGCGCAATGGCTCACGCCTGTAATCCCAGGACTCTGGGGGGCCAAGGAACATGAATCACTTGAGCACAAGAGTTTGACCAGCCTGAGCAACATAGAGACCTACTCTCTATAGAAAATAAAATAAACAACTAGCCAGGCATAGTGGCGTGTGCCTGTAGTCCCAACTACTTTGGAGGCTGAAGCAGAGATATCACCTGAGCCCAAGAGGCCTAAACCACGGTGCGCCGTGATGGTGCCACTGCACTCCAGCCTGGGTGACAGAGTGAAACTCTGACTCAGAAAAATAAAAAATAAGAGAACTGCCAATTATTCATTCATTGGCTCCAAATTTGCATTTATTTTGTCTCTAGCTGGGGGTATGAACCAGCTTCCTCTGGAGAACATCAAAATGATGAATTTCCTTGAAAAAGTAATGTATTGAGATGAAACACACATAACAGAAAAGGAACCATTTTAAAATGAACTTAAGACATGGGCTTTAGTCCCTCGCAGGGCTGGGATTCCTCTGAGTCTTCAAGCCTCTCCCTCCCACCTGCCACTTTTGGAAGAATGCTAGAAAGTCAAAAGACCCAAGGCTGTATGTGGGCCTGTCCCCTTCCGCCATCAGCCTCACGCTTCTGTCCCACCCCGCTTCTGCCCTGGCTCTGCGCTACACACCCCTTCTCCCTCTGGCCTCCGGTTCCCACCTTGTCTCTCGGCCTCCATCCTTCTCTCTCTCTGTCCTCCCCCTCCCTCCATCCATCCCACTCCCTCCATCTTCCCACTCCCTCATTACCTGGCAATCACCTGCTCACACCTCCACTCCCCGCCCCCATACCTGTGTGCCCTCGGAGTCCCTCCTGATTTTCGAACCACTCAACATTTTTTTTTGAGTTGGAGTCTCACTCAACATTTTTTTTTTGAGTTGGAGTCTCACTCTGTCGCCCAGAATGGAGTGCAGTGGCCGCTTCCGGTCTGGGGTGCACAGCCTCGACCTGCTGTGCTCCGGCGATCCTTCAGTCCTCCCAGTAGCTGGAACTACAGGCGCGCGCTACCACGCCCGGCTAATTTTTTGATTTATTGTAGAGATGAGGTCTCGCCAAGCTGCCCAGGCGGGTCTCGAACTCAACTTTTTTTAAAAATTGATTTCCATTTCCCATGCTCCACTGCCACGTCTTGGGTGCCTCCAGTTCCCCATCACCTCTCCCTCCATGTCTCCCCTCACTCTGTGTCCCCTGAAGCCAAGTCTATCTCCTGCTCAGGTCTCCAAAGCCTCCTACTGGGTTCCCACTCCCCCTTCACTACTGCCCTGTCTCTGCTCCCCTCCCATCTCCCGGAACCCCTGCAGAGCCTCTCTGCCCCTCACTCTCCCACCTGGCGGATTCCTCCCTCTCCCATCCCTTCCAAAGCCCTCCCTCACTTCCCCTCCTTACCCCTCCCCACAAGATCACTCAACGTCCCCTCCAGGGCCCTCCTCCCCAAGCCCTTGCCTCACCCCTCCCCCAAGATCACTCAGCGCCCCCTCCAGGGCTCTCCTCCTCCTCCCTTCCTTGCTTCCCCCCAAGATCCCTCAACACCCCCAACAGGGCCCTCCTCCCCAGGTCCTTGCCTCACCCCTCCCCCAAGATCACTCAGCGCCCCCTTCAGGGCCCTCCTCCCCCTCCCTTCTTCGCCTCCCCCCTCCCCCCAAGATCACTCAGGATCCCCTCCAGCGTTCTCCTCCCCCTCTCCCCCCATCCTTATGCCCCCAGGTCTCTCAGCACCAACTTCAGGGGCTCTTCCGCCTGCCCCTCGCCTCTCCTCCTTATCCGCCCCCTCTAGAATCTCCCGGCGACCCCGTTCGGGGCCCTCCTCCCTCCACTCCCCCCACCGTCCGGCTCCCCTCTCAACCCCCACCGCCCCGGCCCCGCCCCCTCCTTTCCCGCCCGCGCCTGCGCACCGCCACCCTCCACCCTCGCCGAGCGGCGCGGGCTGTGTGAGCTGCAGCACGCGGCACTCGAGGCGGAGCCCGCGCTGGACGGGGCGGGCTGGCCGGACGGCCACGCCTTCCGCGGTGAGGGCCCGCCCCCAGGCACCCTCGGGGGCTCCTCCCGAGTAGGGGCTGTGCCGCGTCGGGCTTGGCGGGAAAGGCCTGGGGGTGGGTGGCGGGCGTGGAGAGGCTGAAGGGGTTGGTCCGGGAGGATCCGAGAGGGGGGCGCTTCCCGGAGGACTCCGAGAGGGTGTGCGAGTCCGGCCGCGGCCTGCTTGGCCCAGGCTGAGTGGGCAACAGGCTGCTAGGCCCAAAGGCCGCCCGGCTCAAACGGTGCTGGGTCTAGAGCGTGCAGTGGTGGAAAGGCTCCTCAGACCTTGCTGCGCCAGAATGTGCATGGGTCCCGGCCCTGCGAGGCCGGAACGTGCACAGACCCAGAGTCTGCTCAGGCCCCGGTCTTGCTGGGTCCAGAATGTGCACAGACCCAGCCACAGCCTGCTCACACCCAAGCCTTGCTAGCCCAGAATGTGCACTGACCCAAAGCCTGCTCCGGCCCAGACCCTGTGAGCCCAGAAAGTGCACAGGCCCGGAGCTGTTCAGGCCCAGACTTTGCTAACCCAGAATGGGCACTAGCCCAGATCCTGCTGAAGCCCCAACCTGTTAGTTCTAGAATCTCAGAACTAAATTCTCAAAATTCTGCTTTAGCTTAAGTCCTGCTTAGGCCTAACCCCTCCTAGGCCCAGGCCTGATCAACATTTCCTGACCCTCCTAGGCCCAAGCCTTTTGAAGCCAGACCTTGATAGACCCCTTGACCAACCCCAAAGTCTGCTAGGCCCCAGCCCCACTGTGTCCTGGGAAGACTCCTTGTATCTTTCTCATACAGGCCAAGTCATTATGTCAGCCACTGAGATCTCTGGCCCTTCTGATCAATTCACCAAAATCAAAGAACTAGAGTTGATGCCAGAAAAAGACCTGAAGGAGAAGGAGGTGGATGGAGTGTGCAGAGAGAAGGATCATCAGAACCCTGGAGGGTGGGAGGCTGAGTGTCCCCCCGGGACCCTCCAGCCTAGGATCCTGAAAGAAGAACTGGAGCTGGTGCCAGTGACCTCAGAAGAAGGCGAGAAGCACATCCTGACCCTGCAGACGGTGCCCTTCGCCTCTGAGGCCGTGGAGTTGCAGGAGGTCGGCTGGCTGAGCGCACAGCCTCAGGAGGGGATGCAGGTGATGGTGCAGCAGGCGGGTCCTGGGCTGCCATCTCTGCTGTGGCTTGGCGAGGGGCCCCAGCAGAGCGTGCAGCAGTGCGTGACCATCGGCATCCAGGAAGAACTGCACTTCCTGCAGGAGATGGAGGTGATGCAGTTTCAGGTCGTGGAGGAGAACGGAGTGGCAGCCACTGGGGACAGCAAGTTGATGAGCCTGGCTGAAAGCACTGAGCTGACTAAGGTACGGCCAGCTTTGATAAACTCACCCCTTCCTCAGAAAAAAACAACCAAAACACTTCTATTTTTTTCAAGTTGGCCATTGTGCAGTATTAAGCATGGACAAGCTATTTTGCAATTTAAAATTAAATGCGGTAAAAATACTTCCCAGGAAAATCCTGAGAGACTTTATGTTCCTTTTTTTTTTAAAAGAGTTTGAGAACTTGTGCTAATTCAAACACTATAAGGTATATTGTGTTTTAAAGTACCAAGCGTAGGCCTGGCGCAGTGGCTTATGTGTGTAATTCCAGAACTTTAGGATTCTGGGGCAGGAAGATTGTTTGAAGCCAGGAGTTTGAAACCAGCCTGGGCAACAATGAAAGACCTTATCTCTAAAAAAATGAATAAAGTAAAACAAAAAGTGTTCATTTTCACAAACCTGATACTATATAATTCCAGTTTAAGCATTTTAGTTGCAATGCATAATTTTTAATTTTTGCTTTTATGTATTCTATAGTTCATCAAGGTAAAAGTTTAATCAGACTGTAATTAATAGTGCCATATTTGTGGGGATGTTTGTTTTTGTTCATTAGCTTGAAGAAGGTCAGGGAAAGGACCGGCCACCGATGGCTGCAGGAACACGGGACCTTTGCTTCCTCGTGGAAGCGAGTCCAGGCGAGGAAGGAAGAGACGAAATCATTCTGACAATTTCAAGTTTAAATATGGAAGAACAAGAAGATAAACCTGCGCCTGGCCCAGCCAACATTGAAGAAGCCAGTGCTACAGATCACACAACAAAGGGTAAGCCAGTCCAGCTCATGCAGGAGGCTGGGCTGCTGTTCCTTCACGGGAAGGCCAGGGAATGGAAGTTTTAGTGGCTGACTTTTAGTAGCTATCAAAATGTCAAGAAATGGGAGAAATTTTAAACTAACGTTCTGAATTGTGAGTCAAACCTAAAAAGGTTTTGCGTTTTGCACGCAAACATTTTAAAAACACTGTAAAAATGTTCTCACAACACACTGTGCATGTGAACAGAAGGCTGAGTCCTGGTCTCTGCTGCCTGCTTTGCAGACTCAGGAGGGTGTGTGGGGGTGATGGTAATGACAGGACAGGTGCTGAGCTCTGATGGGGATAAGAGCAGATGCCTCAGAGCCAGGAGGAGGAGTGAGAGCCTTCCCGCAGGAGGCAGCAGAGGCTGCTTTTGAAGGGATTTGGTACTTAGGGGAGGCCAGGAAGGAGGACAGGAAAACCCACGGAGAGTGGGGGTCACAATTCCACACAGCAGAAAGGGATCTGTGCTTGCACTTCCGGGAGGATGTGCTTCGTCTGTTGTGAGTGGACAGTTCTGCTGTGTTGGGAGCCAGGTGGTAGGTGCTCAGGGAGGCAAATGGGGCCAGATTAGGAAGACCTTGAAGCTCTATTAAAACCATATGAAGGGAAACACCAAAAACACAGAAATTATTTATGTAAAAATTGCGTATTTATTCTTACATGTTTAAACTTCAGTGTCACCTTCAAAGTATTCTCTGTTTGATGCAATATACCTTTTCCACTGCTCAGAACGGTTTTTGACCTCAATTTTAATACCTTTTGAACTCAAGTTTTTGAACTCAATTTTAATGCAGTGGGTTTTTTTGTTTCACCTCTTCTACATCAGCAAAACGTTTTCCTTTGAGGAATTTTTTCATCTGGGGAAACAAAAAAAAGTTGTTAGGATTGAGATCTGGTGAATAGGGAAGGTGGGACATGGGGGTCATGCCACTTTTGGCCCCAAACTGCTGAATACTCAGTGCTATGTGGTCAGTTATGTTCATAAATCACCCATCATGAAATGGGCGAACATGTTGAAAGAATCTACACACACACACACACACACACACACACACACACACACACACACACACACACACACAAATTCACTGAAGTCAAACACAATAATCTAGTTAGTACACTGATGCCCATGAGTTCCTAGAACACTTACCTAGCTGGGGAAGCAAGCACTACAAGGGGCCTGCCCTCCAAAAATAAATTCTGGGTTTTTTTAATCCCCCTTGTATTAAAGCTGAGATTACATCCCAACAGCCCACAGGATAAATCTGTCTTTCAAAAAATGATTTGTTTGGCTGCTTTTTAAATTGTGTAAGTTTCTTGTTTATTTGAATCAAGAGATTTCATCTCCAAAACCTCAATTTCTAGCTGATTTTTAAAAGTCAGAAAGGACATGGTGGCTCATGCCTGTAATTCCAGCACTTTGGGAGGCCAAGGGGAGATGATTGCTTGAATCCAGGAGTTCTGAGACAACACAATGAGATGGCATCTCTACAAAAATAAAAACATGAGCCAGGCATGGTGGTACATGCCTGTGGTCCCAGCTACTTGGGAGAGTGAGGCGGAAGAACACCTGAGCCCAGGTGGTCAAGGCTGTAGTAGCTGTGATCGTGCCACTGCCCTTCAACCTGGATGACAGAGTGAGGCCTTAACTGAAAAAAGAAAGTCATATCTGGCAGCACTTGGTACTATTTTCTTCTTCCTGGCAACAGGTGACCGGGGTTGGAAGGTGATGTTTTAGGAAGAAAGAGTGATGTCCGGTCACTCTGCCGCCACCCCCACCTGTTCTCACTTGGGGTCATTTGGGCTTCCTGCCCCTGGCTTCCAGAGTGGGTGAAGTGTGCAGCCCTTTGTGGGTAGTAGTTTCTCCTGTATTTAAATCAAGAGGTTGCACCCCAGATGCTCCCATTTCGAGCTAATTTGCAGGCTGTTGATATATTCACAGATATGAACAACCATCACCACTATCAACTCCCAGAATATTTTTATCCCCCCAAAATAAACCTGTACCCATTAGGCAGCCACTCCCCACCCTCCCACAGGCCCTGGCAACCACCAATCTACTTTTTGTGTCTGGATTTTCCTGTTCTGGACATTTTATATAAATGAAATCATACACAGATGCCATGTGGACTTTTTGTCTAGATCCTTTCACTTAGGGTAAAGTTTTCAAGGTTCATCACTATTGTAACAGTACTTCTTTTGTGTGTGTGTGTGTGTGTGTGTGTGTGTGTGTGTGTGTGTGTGTGTGTTGGGGACTCACTCTGTCACCCAAGTTGGAGTACAGTGAGTGACACAATCACAGCTCACTGTAGCCTCCACCTCCTGGGCTCAGGCGATCCGACTGCCTCAGCCTCCCAAGTAGGCTGAGGTGCATGCCACCACACCTTGCTAATTTGGGGTGGGGGTATTGTAAAGACAGGGTCTCACTATATTGCCCAAGCTAGTCTTGAACTCCTGGGCTCAAGCAATCCTCCTGCTTCAACCTCCCAAAGTGTAGGGATTACAGGCATGAGCCATCACGTTTGGCCTACCTCATTCCTTTTTAATGGCTCAATAATACTCATTGTATAGGTGCACCACGTTTTATTTATCTGTCCATCCTTTGATGTATATTTTGTGGTTCCCCCTTTTAGCTAGTGTGAGTGGTACTGTTATGACCATTTGCATACAAGTGTTTGTTTGAACACCTGTTTTCAGTTATTTTGGGTACATAGTTAGGAGAAGAATTGCCAGTTCATAGGGTTACTCTGTTTTGTTTTCCATGGGAGCTGCATTACCTGTAGCACATGAGGGTTCCAGTCTCTCCACACCCTCACCAACACTTATTTTTCATTCTATTACTGTTTTTATATCATAGCCACCCTAGCAGTGGTGAAAAGGTATCTCGTTGTGGTTTCGATCTGCATTTCTCTAATGACTGATGGTGTTGAGTATTTTTTTTTTCTGTGCTTGTTGACCACTTGTGTATCTTCTTTGGAATAATGCCTATTCAAATCCTTTGCCCATTTTTAAATTGGCACCTGAGTTAGTTTTCTAGGACTGCCATGACAAATCACCACAAACCGGATGACTTAAAATGACAGAAATCTCTCTCACAGTTCTGGACGTTACAAGTCTGAAATTGTGTCGGCAGAGCTCATGGAAGACCTTGGGGAGAATGTACCCCATGCCTCACTCTTAGATTCTGGTATGGCCAGCATTCATGGCATGCCTGGGCTTATAGCTGTATCACTGCAGTCTGTGCCTCTGTTACCACTTGGAGTTCTCCCTGGGTCTCTTTTCCTCTTCTTCCACCAGCCATATTGGAACACAACCCACTTTCAACCAGTTTGTCTCATTTTAACTTGATTTCATCCGCAAAGACCCTTTTTGCAAACAAGATCACATCCACAGGAATCTGACATTAGGACTTCAACATATTTTTGTGGGCTTCACAATTCAACCCATAACCCTTCTATTCCAAGCTTTTGAGTATTAGCAAGAATGGGTGTTGGAGTTTGTACAATGCTTTTACAAGTTTTTTGCATCTGTATTCATAAGGAATATTGGTCTGTAGTTTTCTTTTAATGTCTTTGCTGGCTTAATATCCAAGGCATACTGACCTCAAACAATGAATTAGAAAGTGTTTCCTCCTCTTTTTTTTTAAGGGTTGGAAAAGGACTGGCATTAATATTTAAGCATTTGGTAGAATTAATCAGGAGAATTGAGCTGATCCTGGGGTTTTCATTTGGGGAAGTTTGTTAATTAATGACTCACTCTCTTTATAGATCTGTTAAATTTTTCTGTTTCTTCTTGTCAGTTTTGGTAGTTAGTGTATTTCTAGAAATTTTCCATTTTATCTAAATTATTTAGTTTGTTCTCATATGATTGTTTATAGTATTCTCTTACAATCCTTTTTATTCCCATAAAGTTGGGAGGAATGTCCCCACTTTCCTTCCTGATTTTAGTCATTTGTGTGTTCTTTATTCTCCCCTTGGTCACAAGTCTAGATAAAGTTTTGTCAATGTTAATCTTTTCAAAGAGCCAGCTTCAACTTTGTTCATGTTTCTCTATTGTTTTTCCATTTAATTTACCTTTACTCTACTCTTTGCTATTTTCTTTCTTTTTCTGACTTTGGGTCTAAATGTATCTTCTTTTTCTTGTTCATCAAGGCATAAAGTTTGGTTATTAATATGAAATATTTATTCTTTTATAAATGTAAATATTTGCAGCTAAAAAAACTTCCCTCAGGGCACTGATTTAGGTGTATACCACAAGTTTAGGTATCTTGTGTTTTACTTCCATGCATCTCAGAGTCCTTTATGATTTTCTTGTGCTTTCTTCTTTGACCCACTGGTCATTTAGGAATGTGTTGTTAAACTTTCACATATTTGTGAATTTTCTAAATTTCCTTTGTCATTAATTTCTAATTTAATTCCATTATGGTCAGAAAAAATACTTTGTATGATTTCTGTCTTTTTAAATTTGTTGAGACATGTTTGTCTCAATATGTTTGTAGCCTAACATACGGCCTATCCTGGAGAATTTTTCATAGGCACCCAAGAATAATGTTACATTCTACTGCTGTTGGGTAGAGTGTTTTATAGATGTCTATTCTGTCTGCTTAGTTTATAGTATTGTTTAAGTCTTTTGTTCTCTTACTGATCTTCTCTCTAATTGTTAAAGTGAGACATTGATGTCTCCAACTATTTTTTTTTTAATTCAGGGTTTCTCACTCTTTCACCCAGGCTGAAGTGCAGTGGCATGATCACAACTATCATGGCTCATGGCAGCCTTGACCTCCTGAGCCCGGGCAATCCCTCCACCTCAGCAGCCAAGTAACTGGGACTACTGTTGTGTACCATCACACTGGCTAATTTTTTATTTTTTGTAGAGTTGAGGTTTCGCTATATTGCCCAAGCTGGTCTTGAACTCCTGGGTTCAAGCAATCTGCCCATCTTGGCCTCCCAAAGTGCTGGGTTTATAGACACAAGCCATCCCACCCACCCTCTAACTGTTATTGACTTGTTTCTACATTCATTTTTATCAGTTTTTGCTTCAGATATTTTGTAGGTTTGTTATTAAGTACATATATGTTTATAATTGCTATATCTTTATGATAAAGTGACCCTTTTATCATTATATAATATATTTTTTGTCTCTTATATCAACTTTTATATTAAGGTCTATATTGCCTGATATCAGTATAGCCATCTCAGTTACCTTTTGGTCACTGTTTGCATAGAATATCTTTCTCCATCCTTTTACTTTCAGTCTATTTGTAACTTTTAATCTAAAATGAGCCTCTTGTAGAAGGCCAATAGATGCATCATGCTTATTATCCTTTCTTCCAATCTCTGCCTTTTTATTGGAGAGCTTAATTGCCTTACTGATGAAAATGAACTTTTCCAGTTTTCTGTTTGTTTTTGAAATATGATATGTCTTTTATTTTTCCATTCTTTTATTATTGCTTTCTTTTGTATTGAATAGCTCTGGTCTAGTTTATTGTTTATTTTATTATATATTTTTGAGTTATTTTCTTTGATTGCTCTTGGTATTATATTTATCCTCCCAATTTATAGCAGTCTAGTGCAGATTAATGCCAACTTAATTTCAATTGTATATTAAAATACTTTGCTCCTGTATATTTTATTCCCCACTCTTTGTTGTTATTGTCACAGAGTATATCTTTGTACATTGTGTGCTTGTAAACATAGAAGTATAATTGTTGTTTAATGCCACTGTCTTTTAGTCAGATAGGAAACCAGAGGAGTCACAGGCCAAGTGTGCATATTGTCTTTTGTGCTGACCATGCTGGCACTTTTGTCAGTGCCCTTTACCTCTTCATGTGGGTTTGAGTCTAATGTCCCTTCATGTGGGCCTGTAGGAGTCACCTTGGCATTTTTTAGTACGTCTGCCAATGACAGACTCACTCAGTTTTAATTTAATTTTGCTAATTTCTCCTTTGTTGGACATAGAATTCTTGTTTAACAGGCTTTTTTTTTTCCTTACAACACTTTGAATACCATTCCATTGCCTTCTGACCTCCATGGTTTCAGATGCTAAATCAGCTGTTAGTCTCACTGCTGCTTGACAAGTCACTTCTGTCCAACTGCTTTCAAGATTCTTTGTCTTCCAACAGTGTGATCATGGCGTGTCTTGATGTGGCTTTCTTTGGGTTTATTTTAATTTAAGTTTTTTGGCTGTATAGATTATTTTTCATGAAATTTGGGGAGTCTGGCAATTATTTTTAAAATGTTCTTTCTACTCCCTGCCCCACTTCTGGTCCTCCTGTTATGCATATGTTAGTGGCCTGATCATGTCCCACCAGCTTCTTAGGCTCATTTTTCTTCAATATTTGTATTTCTGTTCCTCAAGCTGAATAATCTCAGTTGACCTATTTTCAAGTTTGTTCATTCTTCCTTCTTTTCACTTGTATCTGTTGTTGAGCCCCTGCAGTGAATTTTTATTTCACGTATTGTGCTTTTCAGTTCCAGAATTTCTCATTTTTTAAATATAAATTCTGTATGATGTTCTCAATTTGGTGAGGCATCCTCTTCATACTTTCTTTTAGTCCTTCAGACTCAGTTTTTTGGGGGGTCTTTGAACATATTTAAAACAGTCAGTTTAAAATCTTTGTCTAGTATGTCCAAGTGTGGATTTCTTCAGGGACAATTTCTGTTTTTTCTCTGTATGGGCTACTATATTTTGTTTCTTTGCATGTCTTGTATTTTTTTTTTTTTTTTTTGCCAAAAAACTGGACATTTTGAACATTCCAATACATTTTGAACATTCCAGTGTGGCAACACTGTAAGACATATTTTCCCCCTCCCCGGGGTTGACATCTCTGCTGATGATTGGACAAAGATTTCCTTAAACACCTGAAAAAAAAAAAATGTCTCACAGTCTTTGCTGAAGGCCTTCCCAGCATTCATCCAGGAAGTTTATAACTTTGTCTTAACCCTCACTTCCTGCTTCCTCTAAGCCTTAAGGTGAAACAGGGGTGAGAGCTTGGAGTCTTTCCAGGCTATTCCTAAGCCATGGGACATGTTTGTGACCTTCTGTATCCCTAGGAATATGTTGGTGCTTGTCAAAAGTCCTTATTTCCCAAAGCATCTCATTCCTCAGCCTTTCCTTCCAAGGTTTTTGTTTAGTCTGTTATTTGCCCTAACTAGTTTTCTTTTGTCTGTTTTTGTTTGTTTGTGTCGGAGTCTCACTCCGCTGCCCAGGTTGAAGTGCAGTGGCATGCTTATGGCCACCGCAGCCTCAACCTGCTGGGCTCAGACAATGTTTCCACCTCAGCCTTCCAAGTGGAATTACAGGTGCCCGCTGGAATTACAGGTGGAATTACAGGTGCCCGCCACCATGCCTGGCTAATTTTTTTATATTTTATAGAGACAAGATCTTGCCAAGTTGCCCAGGCTGTTCTCAAACCCCTAGGCTCAGGCAGTCCTCTCACCTCCACCTTCCAAAGTGCTGGGATTACAGGTGTGAGTCAACGCACCCAGTCTGCCCTGTGATCTGTTGCCTGTAAATGTTTTCAGTGACTGTTCCTCCACCCGCCTTATCCCAAGTAACCTATTTAGCTCTGAGCAAGTTCCAAGTTAGGTGAGATAATGGCAAACCTTTGGAAGGGGTCTTCCAGGAGCCACTAGGCAGGTCAGGTCAAAGAATTACAGTGTTTGTGAGTGAGACCCATTCTGCTTTCTGGCACTGGTTTTGTACATTCCAATTGTTATTGTCCTGATTAGCCCTGAGTTAGGGAGCAGGTAATAGAACCAAAATAAGTTAGAACTCCACCAAGCTCTCTCTTTTTACCAAGAATCAGCTATGTTTTAAGATTAAGTGTTCCCCTGGTAACAGGAAGCTTTTGATTAGTTTCCAGTGTCCTGAAAAAGTTGTTTCTGACCTGTTTTTGCCCATTTTGTCATTGTTTTTATGGAGGGATGGGTGCATTTTTGGAATTCCTTACGCCAGCATTCTCACTCATCACACAGCTATATTCTATATTTGATAATTCCAACATCTGACGTCCTTGTAGGTCTGAGTCTTCTGTTTGTTTTTCTGCTGGTCCTTGTTTTGGCATCTTATTTATTCACCATGAGCTGTTTTTTTGCTGTCATCTCTGCAAATTCTTTGAAGCCTGGGGTGAAAGTGGGCTCTTTGAGAGATGGTATGTATTGATTTTTGCTAGGTTGTAATGATCAAAAACGTCTTAAACCACATACTCCCAGGGACAAGGAGAGAACCACTCCAAGAAATTTTCGCTGGGGCTGCATCCCTTCTTGTGAGCAATCTTCTGGTGGAGAATCCCTTCACTTTTCTGTTGGTGCTAGATCACCACTGTCCAAGAGGACGTCCTGGGATGATGGAGATGGTCTGTATCTTCACTGTTCAGTACAGTGGACTCTATTCCCATGTGGCCACAGTTGAAATGTGGCTTACAACAGAGGAACTAAAATTTTAATTTAATTTTTTTTGTAGAGATGGGGATCTCACTACATTGCCGAGGCTGATCTTAGACTCCTGGGCTCAAGCTACTCTTCCACCTCAGCTTCCCAAAGTGTTGAGATTACAGGCATCCCAGCCCCAATTTTATTTAATTTTAATTACCTTAAATCCAGTTGGAGTAGTCGCATATAGCTAGTGATTGTGGTTCTAGGAAGCACCATCTTGGATGGTTTCTCTCAGTCTCTTGGCTGGGGTGGAGGATGCAGGGATGGGTGGTTATCTTTAGTTCACCCTAGAGAGATCATTTGCCTTCAGGGCCTATCTTTATGGGAGAATCTCTTCTTGGGCTGCCACATTAGGCAGGTGCTAAGCTTTACCTTGTGCCCTCTTTGATATGTGAGGCATTCAAAAACATTGAGAGGCCAGATGCAGTAACTCATGCCTGTAATCCCAGCACTTTGGGAGGCTGAGGCAGGAGGATCGCTTGAGTCTGGAAGTTTGAGACCAGCCTGGGCAACATAGAGAGACCCTATCTCTACAAAAATTTTTTTTAATTAACTGGGCGCAGTGATGTGCCTCTGTAGTTTCAGTTAGTCAGGAGGCTGAGGCGAGAGGATCACTTGAGCCCAGGAGTTCAAGGCTGCAGTGAGCTATAATTGTACCACTGCATACCAGCCTGGATGACAGAGTGAGACCCCATCTCATAGATAGATAGATAGATAGATAGATAGATAGATAGATAGATAGATAGAAAGATAGATAGACTGAACATTGAGCCCTTTTCCCCTGAGCATTTTCTGTATCTAGTCTACCATGTGCCCAGGCACAAATGTCGACTGATCTTGGAACAGTTAAAAATAGTGTAGCTGTCTGGACGTGGTGGCTCATGCCAATAATCTCAGCACTCTGGGAGGTTGAGGTGAGAGGACTGCTTGAGCCCACAGGTTTGAGACTAGCCTGGGCAACTTGGCAAGACCTCATCTCCATGATAAATAAATTAAAAAAAAAAAATGAGCTGGGCAGGTGGTACATGCTTGTAGTTCCAGCTACTTGGAAGACTGAGGCGGAAGAATCACCTAAGTCCTGCAGGTCAAGGCTATGGTGGCCGTGAGCATGCCACTGCACTCCAACCTGGGTGACAGAGTGAGACTTTGACCCCCCCCGAAAAAAGCATTGCTTGTCACCTTGTCACCCAGAAACCTTGTGTCCTGAATTGTCAAGAGAAACTTGTGAATATCAATGGCAAGACCTATTGTGAGAAGGGGGTCTGCCACATACCACTGATGTGTTTAAATGGAATTTGAATTTCCAAGGAGAGATTTTTACAGATATACAAACTCTGTGTCTTCTGCCTGCAGGAGCAAAGCGGATCTTCTCCTGTGATGTCTGCAGATTCACCTCCTCAAGGATTTCAAGTTTTAATCGCCACAAAAAAATTCACACCAGCGAGAAGCCTCACTTGTGCCACCTCTGCCTGAAAGCCTTCCGCACGGTCACTCTTCTGCGGAACCATGTCAACACCCACACAGGTAGCATCCAAGAAGCAGCCTCCCTCGAGTGACGTGTGTTCAGGCTTATGTAAGAATGCAAGCCTACCTGTGTCTATGTGAAAATCATGCCGTGTTGTACTTTCATTGTGTCTCTTTGTCTCTACAATTTCCATTAAAAATGCTGACTGTTATGAAGACTTTTTTCTCATATCCAAGTGCAGTATTTATAGTTTAAAGAGCTTCTTCTCGATCTCTAAGGCACTTTGAGACAGAGTGTCATTTAAAAGTGATAAATTCTTTGGAAGTGTTGTGGTTAAATCTTGTTTTAAAAGCTTAAGTGTGTGATTTTTACAGGAACCAGGCCCTATAAGTGTGGAGACTGCAACATGGCATTTGTCACCAGCGGGGAGCTCATCCGTCACAGACGTTATAAACACACTCATGAGAAGCCCTTCAAATGTTCCATGTGCAAGTACGCCAGTGTGGAAGTAAGTCCCCTCTCACACTTGAATCTTGTGGCGTCTTAATGGAGGTGGCTGGGAAAGTTATGCTAAGTGTAACTCACAGCAGAATCTGTTACAAGAAGACATATTCATGTAAAATGTATGCAGAAAGTAACATGCATTCTGTTTTCTAAGGTTAAGATGGAAAATTTGATTTCTTTTTCTCTTAGATTACTGATTAGTAAAAATAATATACAAAGGCCGAGAAATAATTCTCAAGTTTGTTAAAAATTTCTGTGTTTTACAAAGTACTTGGTGCTACAAAATCAAAATGTATTTGCTCTAACAGAGCACAGATCTGGTCGGAATTTTTGGTGACATTTTTGAGTTTACATCAGTGCTGCTTGGTCACATATGAAGCAACTCGCTTGAAGATTTAAGCATAGGCCATCTCTGCCCTTAATTACAGAGAGACCACCTTCTCAGACTTCAGCCATGCATCGTGGTCATTTTGACTGGGTTGTTTTGTTTATATCTTGCAGCAGGTCTGGCAGTGCTGGGCACGAGACAGGCAGAACACTGTCTTTACTTTTTAATGTCAGTTTTCCACCAGCTAATTCTTAAGGACCCGCGGTGTTTAAGCAGCTTCCTGGGGCCCAGTTTTGAGCCCAGTCGGGTAAACAACACACTCAAACAGAACTAAGTTAAAGGGAACAGCCAAAAGTTAAATACAGTAATGGTGCAACCACGTTCATAAATTAGGACATTTCACAGACAGGCTCAGGAGCTGATTCCAGAATTTTTTTCTGCTTTTACTATTTTTAAAAAATGATTTCTCATCTGAGTGAAAGGTCATGATTGTCGTGTGAGAACACAAAATGAAGTCTCCCAAGAACAAAGCCACATGAGTCCTAGCCCTGGGAGGGATTTGTGGGTATCCCGCCAGTTCTCAGCATACACGTCATGGGACTACCAGTCCCCTTCCTCAGGTTAGCCATTAGCACACAGCCTGTAGAGACGGCCTCTACACCTGGTCTCTGCTGCTGCCACAGCCCCCTTTTTTTAGCTTCTAAATCCTGCTGGGCTGGTTTGCTCCCCCATCCCATCCCTTCACATGTGTGCCATCAGGAATGTGTCAGAGCTGTGGGACAGATACACCTGTTTTTGAAAGCTTTTGAACTCCCCTTATCCACCCGTCCCACCTCTAGAAGCCAGCCAGGGTCAGGTTCATCCACAGCCACCTTTGATCATTCATACCATGTATCCTTCTCAGACCTTTCATGCTATATATATATGTAGCATGAGGGGGGACCCCCCCAAAAGGAATTATTTTTTGGATTGTGGGCCTCTTATCGTACAGGCTGCCCCTGCTAGGTAAGTATTCTAGGAGCCCGTCAACCTCATTGTACCAGCTAGCATTATAAGAGTCTGCATTTGGCTTCAGCGAATTTTTTTTGGCGATTCTTTCAGTGCATTAGCCCATTTCATGATGAGTGATCTACAAGTGAACCTGCCCACACTGCACTGACTGTAAAGCAATTTTTGACCAAAAATGTTATGACCCTCTGTGCCCCATCCTCCCTATTCACCTGATCTCACCCCAAGCAACTTTTTTTTTGTTTCCCTGGATGAAGAAAAGTCCTCAAAGGGAAACGTCTTTGCCGATGTGGAAGAGGTGAAACAAAAAAACAGCAGAAGCACTAAAAGGCATCAAAATTAATGAGTTCAAAAACTGTGTTGAACAATGGAAAAAACATCTCAGTAGGTGTTTGCATCAAATAGAGAGTACTTTGACGGTGACTTTGAGGTTTAACCATGTAAGAATCAATACACAATTTTTAATAAATAAATTCTGGTTTTGGGGGTCCCCCCTCATATATATGTAATTTTTTTGTAGTTGGGATCTTACTCTGTCAACCAGGCCAGAGTGTTGGAGTACAGAGGCATAATCATGGTTCACTGCAACCTCGACCTCCTGGGCTCAGGCAGTCCTTCCTCCTCAGCCTCCCGAATAACTTGGACTACAGGTGCACACCACCACAACCAGCTAACTTTTTGAAGTTTTGGAGAGATGAAGTCTCACTATGTCACCCAAGCTGGTCTTAAACTCTTGGGCTCAAGCAAACTTTCCACTTCAGCCTCCCAAAATGCTGGAATTACAAGCCTGAGCCACCGCTCCAGGTCTCATGCTACAATTTTAAAGTTCTCTTTGTTTTGCTTTCTAATACACTTGAAGACATCCCTTTTTCTTCTAAAGAGTTAAGCTAAGTTTTTGGTTTTTATCTTATTTGTCATTCTAACCTATTTTTTTGCTCTAAATGTTCTTCAGACTTTCATGTACTTGTCAGTTACAGGGAAGCAGATTCAGTGTAACCTCACTTGGGGTCACCCACAGGACTGACGTGGGCTTTCTAACACCTGTAGTCTGAGTGTGGCTGACTGCCCCGTTTCCTGCCGAAATCAGATGGGCCCATGATAAGCAAATACAGACTAGGAATAGTTCTAGAAGGCAGTCAGTCGGCAGACAGCCAGTGATCTGTGGGAGGTATGATGTTGTGTGCTAATTAACTAATTGCTAGATGCAGCATTCATCACATTAGCATCAGATTTCTTCTACTTAAAATTTCTTATGAAGAACCATCACGTCATCCCTGCACGTCCTAACTGAGGGTCTTTCTCCACTCATGTGCGGTGACTCCGGACAGTCGGGGCAGGGTCCTGTGACTGTGAAGTGCCACATATCGATGCTCTGTTGTTAAAAAGTGACGGTTTCAAGACGTCCACTTCACGCAACATATGTTTTTTTCTGGCTTTGAGTTTCGACGGTGGGGTCTAATTTTTTTTACAGCTGTTGAGTGAAGGTTGCCTCAGAAGTAAGAGTAGGCTCCCAGGTGGCGCTGGGCAGTGAGGTTATGATCAGCTCACACACACCCGCAACAAGTATGAAGAGCCATGGCTTTGTCGTGTCTTTCCAATGAGCGGGACATGCCCTGGTGCTCCCATGGGAAGCCCTGATTAGTTCGGATCTCCCTGACAGTGCCTGTCAGCGGGCGACCCGGCACCTCATGCATTGCAATGACTGTTCTCATTTGTGCCCTAGGCCAGTAAGCTGAAGCGCCATGTCCGCTCCCACACAGGCGAGCGCCCCTTCCAGTGCTGCCTATGCAGCTATGCCAGCAAGGACACCTACAAGCTGAAGCGCCACATGCGGACCCACTCAGGTGAAGCCTGTCTGCACAGGGCCTAGTGAACAGAGGTTTTTGAGACAAGGTCTTATTCTGCTGTCCAGGCTGGAGTGTAGTGGTGTAATCGTAGTTCATTACAACCTCAACCTCCTGAGGTCAAGGGATCCTCCCACCTCAGCCTCCTGAGTAGCTGGGACTGCAGGCATGTGCCACTATGCCCAGCTAAGTTTTGGTAGAGATAGGGTCTTGCTGTGTTGTCCAGGTTGGTCTCAAACTTCTGGTGTCAAGCAATCTTTCCACCTCAGCCTCCCAGAGTTGCTGAGATGACAGACATGAGCCACCGTATCCAGCCTGTGAGCCTCAGATTTTGATCTGTACCTTTGCATTTAGTTAGCATTAAGGGAGGCCACATGAATACTGTGCTGCAGCCCCACTGTGCATCTCTGGGCCATGGTGGACATGGCTGGGCATCATTGATGTCAGAATCTTTGAACTGGAACTGGGGATTTAACTATGAGGAAGGGGTTGAGAAGGGGTCCTTGGGAGTAGAAGAAAAGCTTCTGTGTCCAGGGCTCAAGGGGGACGTCTTGTCATCCGCATCGCAGGTGAAAAGCCGTACGAGTGCCACGTCTGCCACGCCCGATTCACCCAGAGCGGGACCATGAAGATACACATTCTGCAGAAGCACAGTGAGAATGTCCCCAAGTACCAGTGTCCCCATTGCGCCGCCATCATTGCAAGGAAGAGTGACCTGCGTGAGTGGTTCAGTGATCCCCCTTGACTGCAGGGTTTACTGGCTCTTTGGAGCACGGCTTGGAAACCTGTGGAGCCTTGGCCTTGATGCCACAAGGTGGCTGCTTTCGGAACCTTCTCCCTGGGACACGTTTTTTCTAGCGGTCCTGTGGCACCATCTGGTGGCCAGAACTCATAAGTGCAGTTTTCTAGCATGTTTTCAGAGTCCTGGCCTGGGTCTGTTCTCAGACACGTGATAAGGTCTTTCAAGGGTGTCATTGTAGTCCACATTGGGCCTGTTTTTAGAGATGAGGACACTGGGGCTCAGGGATGTAGTGTGAGTCACGTGACCAGGGGCACCAGGAGGCGACTGGGTTGCAAGGTCCTCACTTTTTAGTTTTCTGCCCTGTGATACTCAGCAAGCTTTACTAACCCTTGCTGTGAGCCTAGAAAGTTCTGGGAGCCGAGGGCACGAAAGGAAGACCCAAGACGTAATCCCCTCATAAGGAGCTCACTCCAGCAAGGGAAACGGGCCTGAGGTGGGCAGTCCACGTCCTAACACAGCAGAAGTGGGACTTGGGAGTCGGATTTGACACCACCCGCAGGGAAAGCACCTGGGCATTAGCAGCAGGTCAGGGTGGGGTGGATGTGAGTGAATGATCCTCCCTTTTTTGTCCCAGGATTCCTGGGCCTCCCTTTGTACAAAGTCTTACTTCTCTTTCCAAAATATATGACCTTGTGACACTTAAAATATGTTAGCAGAAGCACACATTTACCAGTTAAAGATATTTGGAGACAAGGCGAACTGTTTTGAAAACATTTCTGAAAGGGCAAAGGTGTTTTACAAAGTCTTAACTTTTCCTTTTCATCTGGAACATTCTGTTCTGGTTGCCATAGATACTGAAAACAGCAGAGCCTAGCGGGACTTGGTGGGGCACGGGGATCACGAGCCAGTTGCCAAGAAAGGATATGAGATGTTTTTGACACCTTGGCAAAGTCGTGTCATTTCTGTCTTGTGCCAGCAGCTGACCCACTCTGTACATCCCCTGGAAGAGCCCTGTAAGCACATGCCATCTTCCCATTGCTGTGTGGGAAATCAGGCTCTTGGACCATCTAACCCGTATGTGTAAGATATGCCTCCGTCACAAGCTGCCAGTTTATTTCTTTGGCCTCTTACACAAAGTCTTACAAAACTAATACACTTTAGCCTTAGACGAACACAATTATCCAAGAGCATCTCCAAGTAGACTCTACCACATATATCAGGTCAGTTTCGACATAGGAAATGATAGGGCATCAACCACTAACAGAACATGTAGGTTCTCTCTCTCTCTCTCTCTCTCTCTCTCTCTCTCTCTCTCTCTCTCTCTCTTTCTTTCTCAAGTCGGGATCTCACTCTGTCACCCAGGCTACAGGACAGTGGCACAATCATGGCTTCCGCAGCCTCAACCTGCTAGGCTCAGGTGATCCTTCTGCCTCAGCCTCCTGAGAAGATGGGACTACAGGTGCACGCCACCATACCTGGCTATTTTTTTGACTTATTGAAGAGATGAGGCCTCCCTCCCCATGTTGCCCAGGCTGGTCTCGATCTCCTGAGCTCAGGCAGCCCTCCTGCCTCAGCCTCCCAAAATGCTGGGATTATAGGCGTGAGCCACCATGCCCTGCCTTGTACATGTGAATTTTTAAAAGGTAAAATTCAGAGATTATATATTTTTATGTAAAACTGCTATTGGGTAAAAGGGGGTTGCTGTCTGATACACAAGAATCCAATACCATGACACCAGGTTTTGAGGGAAAAAAAATCTTAAAAAATATAAAATATATATATAATAAAATATATATATAATATTTTAAAAATCTTTTTAAAAATATATAATTTTTTCATAGAATCACCAGGTCCAAGAGAAAAAAAAACACTTTTTATTCTAGTTGACACACAGGAGACAGGAGTCCGCCCCTGTCTGTCTCCCTGTGCTGACTTTATGGCAGTCATTTTATCAGAAAAGGGTTGGGGGTGGATTCAGGGATTAATAGGTGAATGGTGGATGGAAAGGGTGTCTGGAAAGCGCTTGGGCAGGCACAGTTATCTTTTAGTGCCTCCTCATGGGCCCTGTGCAGATGGCAGGGAGGAACTCGGCACGACTCATGAGGTGGAAATTCAGGCTATGACATCAGCAAGCTCATTCTGCACAAACTCTGGGTGGCCACGTTGACTACACCAATTTCAGCCAGTTTTGTTACCTTACAAGAGGATAGGATGTCAGTGCTTCAGCTTATTTGTGTCCTGTGAACTCAAGAATGTCTATTGGCCCCTGATTTTGGGGGGGCACTCAGGTTCAACTTTTCAGCAAAGGTTTCTTTTATAAGTTGTTTCTTTTCTTGTCACCTGTTCTGTAAACCGAGGCATCTAGTCATTGGTATCTAGCTCTTGGGACATGGTTTCAAAACAATCTTAACATTATCCTAAATCCACCTGCCCCATCATAAGTTCCCAAAGTGCTTTGTTAAATGGACGTTTTAGGTCAAATCTGACCTACTTTATAGAACATGCAACTCCATGTTGAAAAGGTATTAAAATGCATTTTCTTGTTCTCTTAACTTGGAGCAGTGACTCTCAGCCGGGAGCTAATGCTCCCATGGGGACATTTGGCCATGTCTGGAGGTAGTTTGCTTTTCACCACTGGGGAGGAGTAGGAGACACTGTCTTCTAGTGGATAGAAACCAGAGATTCTGCTGAACACCCCACAGCAGGGGTCCCCAACCCCAGGGTGAGTCCTGTTAGGAACAGGAGCGCACGGCAGGAAGTGAGCGTCTGGCCAAGTGAGTGAAGCTTCATCTGTATTTCCAGCTGCTCCCCATCACTCGCATCACCGCTGAGCTCCGCCTCTCGTCAGATCAATCATGGCATTGTATTCTTATAGGAGCGCAAACCCTACTGCGAACCACACATGCGAGGGATCCAGGTTGCGGCTCCTCATGAGAATCGAATACCTGATGATCGAGGGGGAGCTGAGGAGGTGATGCTAGCGCCGGGGAGCGGCTGCAAATACAGACCAACATCAGCAGTGAGGTCTAACTGCACATCACCACTGCCTACCCTCCGTCTGTGGGAAAATTTTCTTCCCCAAACCGGTCCCTGATGCCCAAAAGGTTGCGGACCACTTCCCACAGCACACAGGACGGCACACCCCCTTCTCCAAGGAAGTACTAGAGGTTCCAAATGGGAAGCATGCCAGGGCTGAGAAACTCCAACACGAGGCCAGGGGAATGGGCGGACAGGAAGTCACACTCCTGAGGGCACCGTGTTCCTGGCTGTTGCAGGCGTCCATCTGCGCAACCTGCACTCCTACAAAGCTGCGGAGATGAAGTGCCGCTACTGCCCAGCCACCTTTCACGAGCGCTACACCCTCATCCAGCACCAGAAGACGCACAAGAACGAGAAGCGGTTCAGGTGCCAGCACTGCAGCTATGCCTGCAAGCAGGTATGGTGCTGGAGCAGAGGGGAGGAGGGGGAGGGTGGGGGCTTTCCCTGCGGTTCAGAGAACATGGGGAAAAGCTACACTTTTTTGTAATAAACCTATTCAGGATGACCAGAAGGCAGCCATGAGCAAGCAACAGTTTTGTTTTTTGTTTTTGTAACTGAGTTAGGTTCTCACTCTGATGTCCAAGCTGGAGTGCAGTGGCACAATCACGGCTCACCACAGCCTCAACCTGCTGGGCCCAGGTGATCCTTCTGCCTCAGTCTCCCAAGGAGCTGATACTACAGTAATGTGCCACCACGCCTGGTTAATTTTTTTGCTTTTTGTAGCGATGGGGTCTTGCTATTTTGCCCAGACTAGTCTTGAACCCTCGGGCTCAAACAATCCTCCCACCTCAGCCTCCCAAAGTTCTGGGGTTACAGGCATGAGCCGCCATACCCAGCCCACAGCAATGGTTCTTTAAAAATGTTTACAGGCCCCTGTTGGTCCTTGTGACCCACTAGGGGCGCACAACATCCAAACCACTGCCATAATAACGCCAAGACATCCCTTGCCCTTCTTCTGCATTGACATGCCTTCACAGTACTTAAGCAGCGGTGGTACTTTCACGCAAATCAAGGCAGCGACACCCAGCAGGGCTGGTCATCACTGTGTTCTCCTTCACGCACTGGCAGCAAAAACAAAGGGCATTTACAAATGTCCTTGGAGGAGCAGTAAAAGTAGTTAGCTTCACTGAATCTTGACCCTAAACACTTGCTTTGATATTCTGTGTGATGAGGTAGGACCTGGCATAAACCCCTCCACTGTCCTTCGAAGCCCGGAGGTTGCTGGAGAAAGTATGTCTGGCTGAGTTGCCAGCCCGACTAGCCATGTCCTCACGTAATGCCACTTTCACTCGGGAGAGCATGACAGGCGAGCTCTACTTACTTGTTACTAGTCAAGTCCTCAGACAGGAACGGCATGAGCCCAGTAGCTGAGAAGCCTGTCCCTCCTGGAGAAGCATGTGTCAGCAAGGGTACAGTTTCACCTTTCAGGAGAAATTAGAATTAGACTTTCAGAACATGTATATACCCCACAATGAGTTTTACAGTTTTCTAATACTTATGACTCTTCTGATAAGATGGGGTAATTTTTTTCGTTGTTGTTGTTGTTTTGAGTTGGAGTCTCACTCTGTCGCCCAGACTGGAGTGCAGTGGCACACTCCCAGCCACCGCAGCCTCGACCTGCTGGGCTCTGGCGATCCTTCCACCTCAACCTTCCAAGGAGCAGAACTACAGATACACGCTACCATGCCCGACTAATTTTTTGATTTATTGTGGAGATGAGGTCTTGCCAAGTTGCCCAGGCGAGTCTCGAACCCGCGGGCTCAGGCAATCCACTCACCTCAGCCTCCCAAGGCGCGGTATTACAGGCTGAGCCACCGAGCCCAGCTGGGGTGATTTTAAGAAAGCAATTTTTATGTTGCATAATGAATATGTCAACATTTTGAAGATCTCCATAACTTAGTAAACTGGTATTTTCCATATGACCCATCCGTGCTGTTACAGAATTCTGCCTGGGCAGAAGAGCCTTTCAAAGTAAGAGGTAGACCAGCAGATCATCACGTAACAGAGAACCCATAAAAGTTTATGATAGGATTCAGGTTGCACTTGTCAACCAGCCTTTGAAAATTGCCACTTGTTGAGTTTTGGTGTGATAGAAGGGTGTCCACATACTGAAAAAACTATGAAAATGTCGTTCTGTTTTTCAACTATATGTTTGTAAGAACAGATTTTTTTTTTCCATTTACTTGAACCTTCCCCCTGCAGATTGAGGGGAGAACTCCACTTGGAATATTTTCATAGTGTTGTCAGACTTAGCAGATTAAAATACAGGACACCTGGTGAAATTTGAATTTCAGATACACAGTGAGTAGTTTTGTATATAAGTATGTTCCAAAGATTGCAGCCTGTATCTTAACCAGGAACCTTACCTATTAAGACAGACATCAGGGTTTTTTTGTTTTGTTTGAAAAGTAGATAATATAACTATACAGAAATACACTAACATGTAGTTGGGTTGTTATTTATTTATTTTTTTTTTAATAATTAATCAGTATTTTTATTATAGTTTTGTGGGGTACAGTTAAGGGTTAGGTGTACAATTACGTTCAT